>NC_061511.1:201743640-202043640 GCF_022539505.1 Lolium rigidum | reverse complement strand
AAGAACAACAGAGTTCCGTGAAGATGAGCAAGGAAGCTCGTTTGGTTTGGGAAACGTATCTGTGTACTGGAAGACCCCGATCTAAGGAAGTTGATTTTCCAAGAAGCCCATGAGTCTCCATATTCCATTCATCCTGGTAATACTAAGATGTATATGGATTTGAAGGAGAGATTTTGGTGGAATGGCTTGAAGAAGGACATTGCAGAGTACATAGCCAAATGTAACACATGTAGTAAGGTGAAAGCTCAACATCAGAAACCAGCAGGTTTGTTGCAACCGTTGAAAGTTCCAGATTGGAAATGGGATCAAATTGGTATGGACTTCATAACTAGATTACCTCGAACTAAATCCGGGTATGATTCAATCTGGGTAGTAGTATGTCGTTTGACCAAGGTAGCTCACTTTGTGCCAGTGAAGACCACTTACACTAGTGCGAAGCTAGCGGATATCTACATGAAGAGAATTGTGTGCCTCCATGGTGTGCCCAAGAGTATCGTTTCTGATAGAGGTACCCAATTTACCTCACATTTCTGGAAGCAATTGCATGAATCACTAGGAACTAGGCTGGAGTTTAGTACAGCTTTTCATCCACAGACAGATGGTCAAACCGAGAGAGTGAATCAGATCTTAGAGGACATGTTGAGAGCTTGTGCTCTAGATTATGGATCTAGTTGGGATGACAACCTGCCATATGCAGAATTCTCTTACAACAACAACTACCAAGCTAGTATTGAGATGTCACCATTTGAAGCCTTGTATGGGAAGAAATGCACCACACCACTACTGTGGAGTGGGTTAGGAGAAAGAAGTTTGTTTGGACCTGATATTATTCAAGAAGCTGAAGAGAAGGTTAGACTGATCAAAGATAGGTTGAAGATAGCACAATCCAGGTAGAAGAGCTATGCTGATAAAAAGCGTAGCGATGTTTCCTATGAGGTAGGAGATAGAGTTTACCTCAGAGTGTCGCCTCTTCGAGGTGTCAAAAGATTTGGAATCAAAGGGAAATTAGCTCCGAGATTTATTGGACCATTCAAGGTGTTATCTCGCAAAGGAGAAGTAGCCTATGAGATTGAGTTGCCTGAAGTTCTTTCAGCTGTGCACAATGTGTTCCATGTCAGCCAGCTGAAGAAGTGTCACCCTGAGATGTCAGAAACCCCATTGAATGATACGGTACCCCTCGAGGAAGTTCATTTGGAAAGTGACTTGACTTATGAGGAGAAACCAATCAAGATCTTGGAAAGAGCTGAAAGGAATACTCGTACCAAGACTATCAAGTTCTGCAAAGTTCAGTGGAGTCACCATACCGAGGAAGAAGCAACATGGGAGCGCAAAGACAA
Organism: Lolium rigidum; assembly: GCF_022539505.1. Classification (NCBI taxonomy): domain Eukaryota; kingdom Viridiplantae; phylum Streptophyta; class Magnoliopsida; order Poales; family Poaceae; genus Lolium; species Lolium rigidum. Next base: position 202,042,303 of record NC_061511.1, on the reverse strand, counting down.
TCTTCGAGAAGATCACCCTCACCTATTTGCTAGCCTTTTCGAAGCACGAGGACGTGCTTCATCTTAAGGGGGTTAGTCTGTAACATCCCAAGTTTTCAAAATTTAAAAAAACATCATGCATCCATATCATTCATGCATTGAAAGTCAAATAAAAACAAACAAAATCCAAATTAGGTCAAAACCCTAATAAATCAACCCTAGTTGTATTATGTTGCAAATAGCCTAAGTGCTAAAATTATTTTATTTAATTTTTCAAATGAACCTTTTATTGTATCTTTTAGTCCTAAAACACTCCTCTGCATTTTATTAAAATTTTAAAACAAGTTTGAACTCATTCGAGTTGTGAATCAAAAGTTATAAAAGAAAACGAGAAAAGAAAAAGAGAAAAGAAAAAAAAATGAAACGGACCGGCCAAGCCGGGCCGACCCGGTCCGACCGAAGCGGACAGCGAGCTGGGCCGACCCAGCCAGGCACGGCCAGGCCGCGCGCCCTGGCACCGGGCCCCACCTCCGCGGGCCCCACCACGAGGTCGTCCCCAACCTCCCGCGCGCAGCACCACCTCCCCACGTCGCCACGGCAACCGCCGGCCGCCTCGCCCCACGACGCCCACGCGCCCCTCTCCCTCGGCCGAACCCCTCCCTTAAATCCCCCGGCCCCTCTCTCTTTTCCCCCTGTTTCCTCTCTCTCTCACGCCGCCCGGCCGCCTCAATTGCACGCTGGAGCAGCGCCTACCGCCGCCGCCTCCAGCCATTCGCCGCAGCCACCCGAGGTAGCAGAACGCCGCGCCGACGCCACTGGCAGCCTCGCCTCGGCCGGACGCTCCTCGTCCGCTCTTTTCCCGCCGTCGGAGACGCCCGCAACACCGGCGACCACCGCGTCCGAGCCGCCCGCCGCCGTCTTCCCCACCTCCGGCCGGCCACTGTGAGCATCTCCCCCTTTTCCCCCTTTCTTTTTTTTTCTTCTCGCGTCGGCCGTCGGATCTAGATCCTGTAGACGTGATTTATTCCCTTTAACCGAAACGGTACGCCCACGTGGCAATCCCAGTCAGCATCCCCGGCCCAATCACCTACAGCCACGTAGCGGTACAGTCAGCCTAGTCAAACTTAGTCAAAATCCGAAATTTGAATTCTGTTTAAATGTCAGATTATGTTCCAAACTTGTAAAATCAATATAAAATCAACCGTAGGCCCAAATTTTACAAATTTCATATTGTTGGAAAGCTTACAACCTGTACAACACAACCATGCAACAATACTGTATAGGTTCTGTGATAAATTTTACACCATAATTCAAAACAGAGAATTAACCCTTTGACACTATAAAATATGTGTAAATTAATCCAGTGGGCCAAAATTTACAAATTTGTAGTCTCTGGAATCCTCAGAACACATAGATCATCTTGGAACCAGAGTTGACCAAATTTGATACGTGCACAAACTTGCTTTTGCAAATATGCTCAAATTAGTAATCTGGCAATAATTCAAATTCTGTAAACTATTTTTGAATGAATCCAATTGCTATGGTCTTGTATTACTGTACCCTATCCAGTGATGTTGGGTTAAGATTTTTACAAAACATAAACACTACAGTACCTATTTTAGTTGATGTATATGCATTGTTAACTAGTTAATAACGCTACAAATAAAACTTTAATAAAATAAATACAACCAGAGATCATTACCAACATTCTAAATACCAGAGGACACTTAATATAACATTTTCACATCATACCTATGTGTGAAATTAAACTATGCATATCATGCATGCATACATGTCTATGGTTGTGCATTCAGAATGTTGTGTTTATTTGGATCATGTTTGTCTTGTTTAGATTGTGAGGAGGACCAGGGTCTTGCTTGTGATTGCTGTGATTGTTCAGGTTGCTTTGACCAAGGCAAGTGACACTCATCTTATCACCCAGTTTTAATTAAAGCATTAGTGTTTTTCTAGTAGTATGCATGATAGGTTGTTATTGGTTTTCAAAGTGAATGCAATGCTAGAATACCTAGTAGTGGATAGCCACCCTGAACCCCCTGTTAGGTAAATGATTTGCCGTACACTGGCTACTATCAAAATTACCGCCGCTCTTGTATTTGTTTGGTGATTTACAAAAGTTTACAAAACTTTGAAAACTAACAACCTTAATGCACACCTGGGTGGATTGGCTGATTGGTGGGCGGCTGCTTGATGTCTACGTTCCCCCTCCTTTCCTGTAGACAGTGTTGGGCCTCCAAGTGCAGAGGTTTGTAGAACAGCAGCAAGTTTCCCTTAAGTGGATACCCAAGGTTTATCGAACTCAGGGAGGAAGAGGTCAAAGATATCCCTCTCATGCAACCCCGCAACCACAAAGCAAGAAGTCTCTTGTGTCCCCAACACACCAAATAGGTGCACTAGTTCGGCGAAGAGATAGTGAAATACGGGTGGTATGAATATATATGAGCAGTAGCAACGGTGCCGGAAAATAGCTTGTCGGCGTGTAGTTGATGGTGGTAGTATTGCAGCGAGTAGTAACACGATAGAAACAAGTAAACAAGCAGTAGTAACGCAGCAGTATTTAGGAACAAGGCCTAGGGATTAGACTTTCACTAGTGGACACTCTCAACTTTGATCACATAACAGAATAGATAAATGCATACTCTACACTTTTGTTGGATGATGAACACATTGCGTAGGATTACACGAACCCTCAATGCCGGAGTTAACAAGCTCCACAATAATGCTCATGTTTTAGTAACCTTTAGTGTAAGATAGATCAACATACTAAACCAAGTACTAGCATAGCATGCACACCGTAACCTTCATGCATATGTAGGAGGAATAGATCACATCAATATTATCATAGCAATAGTTAACTTTATAATCTACAAGAGATCATAATCATAGCATAAACCAAGTACTAACACGGTGCACCCACTGTCGCCTTTACACACGTGCGGGAGGAATAGAACTACTTTAATAACATCACTAGAGTAGCACATAGATAGTAGTGATACAAACTCATATGAATCTCAATGAGATCATTGTATTGAAGTACATGGAAGAGAGATGAACCACATAGCTACCGGTACAGCCCCGAGCCTCGATGGAGAACTACTCCCTCCTCATGGGAGCAGCAGCGGTGATGAAGATGGCGGTGGAGATAGCAGCGGTGTCGATGGAGAAGCCTTCCGGGGCACTTCCCCGCTCCGGCAGGGTGCCGGAACGGAGATCCTGTCCCCGGATCTTGGCTTCGCGATGGCGGCGGCTCTGGAAGGTTTTCGTGGGTTTCGTCAATTCGTCTCGGGTTTTCTGATCCGGGGGCTCTTTATAGGCGGAGAGGCGGCGCAGGGGGGTCACCAGGGTGCCCTCACCACCAGGTGGCGCGGCCAGGGCCTGGCCCGCGCCCAGGTGTGGTGTGGGGCCCCCCTGGCCCATCTCTGGCGGTTCTCGTGTGTTCTGGAGGCTTCCGGGTAAAATAGGAACTTTGGCGTTGATTTCGTCCGATTCCGAGAATATTTCGTTACTAGGATTTCGAAACCAAAAACAGCGAAAAACGAGGAACTGGCACTTCGGCATCTTGTTAATAGGTTAGTTCCAGAAAATGCACGAATATGACATAAAGTGTGCATAAAACATGTAGATAACATCAATAATGTGGCATGGAACACAAGAAATTATCGATACGTTGGAGACGTATCAGCATCCCCAAGCTTAGTTCTGCTCGTCCCGAGCAGGTAAAACGATAACAAGGATAATTTCTGGAGTGACATGCCATCATAACCTTGATCATACTATTTGTAAATCATATGTAGTGAATGCAGCGATCAAAACAATGTATATGACATGAGTAAACAAGTGAATCATATAGCAAAGACTTTTCATGAATAGCACTTTCAAGACAAGCATCAATAAGTCTTGCATAAGAGTTACTCATAAAGCAATAAATTCTTAGTAAAAGGTATTGAAGCAACATAATGGAAGATTAAGTTTCAGCGGTTGCTTTCAACTTGTAACATGTATATCTCATGGATAATTGTCAATGCAAAGCAATATAACAAATGCAATATGAAAATATGTAAGAATCAATGCACAGTTCACACAAGTGTTTGCTTCTTGAGGTGGATAGAAATAGGTGAACTGACTCAACATTGAAAGTAAAAGAATGGTCCTCCATAGAGGAAAAGCATCGATTGCTATATTTGTGCTAGAGCTTTGATTTTGAAAACATGTAGAGAGCATAAAAAGTAAAGTTTTGAGAGGTGTTTGTTGTTGTCAACGAATGGTAATGGGTACACTAACTACCTCGCCAACCGGACTTCCAAGAGCGGCTCCCATGAATTATTTTATTTTTGGGTGGCACTCCTTCCAACCTTTCTTTCACAAACCATGGCTAACCGAATCCTCGGGTGCCTGCCAACAATCTCATACCATGAAGGAGTGCCTTTTTATTTTAGTTTTATTATGATGATACTCCTCCCAACCTTTGCTTACACAAGCCATGGCTAACCGAATCCTTCGGGTGCCGTCCAACAATCACATACCATGGAGGAGTGTCTATTTTTGTTAATTAATTTGGGACTGGGAATCCCATTGCCAGCTCTTTTTGCAAAATTATTGGATAAGCGGATGTGCCACTAGTCCATATGAGAGTCCGTCAAAAGTAAATGACAAGGTTGAAAGCTAAACACCACATACTTCCTCATGAGCTATAAAACATTGACACAAATCAGAGGTGATAAATTTTGAATTGTTTAAAGGTAGCACTCAAGCAATTTACTTTGGAATAGCAGGAAATACCACATAGTAGGTAGGTATGGTGGACACAAATGGCATAGTGGTTGGCTCAAGGATTTTGGATGCATGAGAAGTATTCCCTCTCGATACAAGGCTTAGGCTAGCAAGGTTGTTTGAAGCAAACATAAGCACGAACTAGTACAGCAAAACTCACATAAAAGACATATTACAAGCATTATAAAACTATACATCGTCTTCCTTGTTGTTCAAACATCTTACTAGAAAATATCTAGACTCTAGAGAAACCACTCATGCAAACCAAATTTTAACAAGCTCTATGTATTTCTTCACTAATAAGTGTAAGGTATATGATGCAAGAGCTTAAACATGAGCACAACAATTGCCAAGTATCACATTACCCAAGACATTATAGAAATTACTACATGTAGCATTTTCCAATTCCAACCATATAACAATTTAACGAAGAGGAAACTTCGCCATGAATATTATGAGCTAAGAACACATGTGTTCATATGAACCAGCGGAGCGTGTCTCTCTCCCACACAAGCATGATGTAATTCAATTTATTCAAACAAAAACAAAAACAAAAACACACAGACGCTCCAAGAAAAAGCACATAAGATGTGATGGAATAAAAATATAGTTTCGGGGAGGAACCCGATAATGTTGTCGATGAAGAAGGGGATGCCTTGGGCATCCCCAAGCTTAGACGCTTGAGTCTTCTTGATATATGCAGGGATGAACCACCGGGTGCATCCCCAAGCTTAGAGCTTTCACTCTCCTTGATCGTAGTATATCATCCTCCTCTCTTGACCCTTGAAAACTTCCTCCACACCAAACTCGAAACAACTCATTAGAGGGTTAGTGGACAATAAAAATTAACATGTTCAGAGGTGACACAATCATTCTTAACACTTCTGGACATTGCATAAAGCTACTGGACATTAATGGATCAAAGAAATTCATCCAACATAGCAAAAGAGGCAATGCGAAATAAAAGGCAGAATCTGTCAAAACAGAACAGTCCGTAAAGATGGATTTTATTAGGCCACCAGACTTGCTCAAACGAAAATGCTCAAATTGAATGAAAGTTGCGTACATATCTGAGGATCACTCACGTAAATTTGCATAATTTTCTGAGTTACCTACAGAGAATTAGACCCAGATTCGTGACAGCAAAGAAATCTGTTTCTGCGCAGTAATCCAAATCTAGTACTTACTTTACTATCAAAGACTTTACTTGGCACAACAAAACACAAAACTAAGATAAGGAGAGGTTGCTACAGTAGTAAACAACTTCCAAGACACAAATATAAAACAAAATACTGTAGCAAAATAACACATGGGTTATCTCCCAAGAAGTTCTTTCTTTTTAGCCATTAAGATGGGCTCAAGCAGCTTTAATGATGCACTCGCAAGAAATAGTATTTGAAGCAAAAGAGAGCATCAAGAGGCAAATTCAAAACACATTTAAGTCTAACATGCTTCCTATGCATAGGAATCTTGTAAATAAACAAGTTCATGAAGAGCAAAGTAACAAGCATAGGAAGATAAAACAAGTGTAGCTTCAAAAATTTCAGTACATAGAGAGGCATTTTAGTAACATGAAAATTTCTACAACCATATTTTCCTCTCTCATAATAATATCCAGTGGTACCATGAGCAAACTCAACAATATAACTATCACATAAAGCATTCTTATCATGAGTCTCATGCATAAAATAATTACTCTCCACATAGGCATAGTCAATTTTATTAGTTGTAGTGGGAGCAAATTCAACAAAGTAGCTATCATTATTATTCTCATCAAGTGTAGGAGGCATAGTATAATCACAACAAAATTTACTCTCCATAGTAGGTGGCACCAAAAGACCACTATCATTATAATCATCATAAATAGGAGGCAAAGTATCATCAAAGAAAATTTTCTCCTCAATACTTGGGGGACTAAAAATATCATGAAAACCAGCTTCCCCAAGCTTAGAACTTTCTATATTATTGTCAACAATGGTGTTCAAAGCGTTCATACTAATATTACTACCAGCATGCAAAGAAGATTTTATAGGTTTTTTAATTTTCGCATCAAACAATCCAAGTTTTAAATCAGGAAATAGAACAAGAAGCTCACTCTTATACATTATGCCAAACTAGTGTAAACAAGAAACAACAAGATGCAATTGCAGGATCTAAAGGAAATAGCTTTGAGCACACACACAACGGCGCCGGAAAAATACTTTACCTGGGACCGTAGTATGAGTGCCTTTTTACCTTTCCTCCCGGCAACGGCGCCGTAAAAGTGCTTGATGTCTACGTTCCCCCTCCTTTCCCGTAGACGGTGTTGGGCCTCCAAGTGCAGAGGTTTGTAGAACAGCAGCAAGTTTCCCTTAAGTGGATACCCAAGGTTTATCGAACTCGGGGAGGAAGAGGTCAAAGATATCCCTCTCATGCAACCCCGCAACCACAAAGCAAGAAGTCTCTTGTGTCCCCAACACACCAAATAGGTGCACTAGTTCGGCGAAGAGATAGTGAAATACAGGTGGTATGAATATATATGAGCAAGTAGCAACGGTGCCGAAAAATAGCTTGTCTGGCGTGTAGTTGATGGTGGTAGTATTGCAGCAGTAGTAACACAGTAAAACAGTAAACAAGCAGTAGTAACGTAGCAGTATTTAGGAACAAGGCCTAGGGATTAGACTTTCACTAGTGGACACTCTCAACTTTGATCACATAACAGAATAGATAAATGCATACTCTACACTTTTTTGGATGATGAACACATTGCGTAGGATTACACGAACCCTCAATGCCGGAGTTAACAAGCTCCACAATAATGCTCATGTTTTAGTAACCTTTAGTGTAAGATAGATCAACAGACTAAACCAAGTACTAGCATAGCATGCACACCGTAACCTTCATGCATATGTAGGAGGAATAGATCACATCAATATTATCATAGCAATAGTTAACTTTATAATCTACAAGAGATCATAATCATAGCATAAACCAAGTACTAACACGGTGCACCCACTGTCGCCTTTACACACGTGCAGGAGGAATAGAACTACTTTAATAACATCACTAGAGTAGCACATAGATAGTAGTGATACAAACTCATATGAATCTCAATGAGATCATTGTATTGAAGTACATGGAAGAGAGATGAACCACATAGCTACCGGCACAGCCCCGAGCCTCGATGGAGAACTACTCCCTCCTCATGGGAGCAGCAGCGGTGATGAAGATGGCGGTGGAGATAGCAGCGGTGTCGATGGAGAAGCCTTCCGGGGCACTTCCCCGCTCCGGCAGGGTGCCGGAACAGAGATCCCGTCCCCGCGATCTTGGCTTCGCGATGGCGGCGGCTCCGGAAGGTTTTCGTGGGTTTCGTCAATTGGTATCGGGTTTTCTGATCCAGGGGCTCTTTATAGGCGGAGAGGCGGCGCAGGGGGTCACCAGGGTGCCCTCACCACCGGTGGCGCGGCCGGGGCCTCGGCCCGCGCCCGTGGTGTGGTGTGGGGCCCCCTGGCCCATCTCCGGCGGTTCTCGTGTGTTCCGAGGCTTCCGGTAAAATAGGAACTTTGGCGTTGATTTCGTCCGATTCCGAGAATATTTCGTTACTAGGATTTCGAAACCAAAAACAGCAGAAAACGAGAACCGGCACTTCGGCATCTTGTTAATAGGTTAGTTCCAGAAAATGCACGAATATGACATAAAGTGTGCATAAAACATGTAGATAACATCAATAATGTGGCATGGAACACAAGAAATTATCGATACGTTGGAGACGTATCACTACTCAGGGCCACATTGTGGTTGTCTTCGCCTGAGGGTGCGCATTGTTGAGTGGCTACTCAGGGCCACACTGTGGTTGTCTTCGCCTGAGGGTGCGCATTATTGCGTGGCTACTCAGGGCCACATTGTGGTTGTCTTCGCCTGAGGGTGCACTTGTGGATCGCCACCCAGGAACAAAGAGATTTGTAGGTCTTCACTGTTTAGATAGCTTCCAGTGCAGCCTTATGGTATATGGCTCTGCCAAGATTCTTAAGTTGTGGAGGTTCATCCCGTTGTCGGATTAGAGGGTGGTTGCGTAAATGCAAGAGAAACGGGTCTGGCTAGTATGGGTGAACTTCTCTTCCCAAAGGTCTTGTCTCATCTTACTCTTGGGTAGGATGGGTCTTAAGGTGAAAGTGCACAACCTCTCGAGAGTTAAATCTAAGATCTTAGCCGTGTCCCCGGTCATGGACAATTTGAGCTGCTAGACAGGGATTGTACTGAAGAATCTCAACACCCCTTTTGTTTTCTAAAGTCAATTAAAATGCGCTAGAGACCCTTCATGGTGTGTCATGGTGAGCCCTCTGAACACCCATGAATGGATTTCAAAGTTACCCTAATAAACTTCGTGGTGTGTCATGGTGCACCCTCTGAACACCCACGATGAATTTTAAAGATTTCAAATGTTTTATCAAATATAGGACAAAACTGGCTTTATGCAAATAGCCTAGCTCCACCATGCCAAATTCATATAGTTAGTCTTTTCAAAACTGCCACCAAATAAGTGTCATTTGCCGCACATCATTGTACCGACCTCCATTCGTGGGGCTGCATATTCAAACGTGCAGGTCGCCCCGATGAAGGTTACCGATAGGATCTCGAGTCTACATTCCAACATGTCTGCCTGTGGCGCATGATGAAGATGGAGGCTCCATGCTACTTTATTTCCGCTGTGTTAGATATTTGAACTTTATTTGAATGCTAGTCATTTGGACTATGCAAGTTGTATTTCCCTTATTTGTCGTACCGGATCATTACGTTGTAATGTTGATACTATTGCTATGAATGCTATATTTTGTACTGTGGTGCTATCAGTGATCCAGGGAGTAGCACTGAACACAGGTGTTCTACCTTTGTTGAAAGGTAGGACGTTACAGGTTCCTCCCCTGAAACTATATTTTTATTCCGTCACATCTTATGCACTTTGCTTGGAGCGTCGGTTTGTTTTTGTTTCTGTTTTGTTTGAATAAAGTTGGATCCTAGCATTCACTGTATGGAAGAGAGACACGCTCCGCTGTTGCATATGGACAAATATGTCCTTAGGCTTTACTCATAATATTCATGGCGAAGTTTCTTCTTCGTTAAATTGTTATATGGTTGGAATTAGAAAATGCTACATGTAGTAATTCTAAAATATCTTGGATAATGTGATACTTGGCAATTGTTGTGCTCATGTTTAAGCTCTTGCATCATATACTTTGCACCCATTAATGAAGAAACACTTAGAGCTTTCTAATTTGGTTTGCATATTTGGTTTCTCTAGAGTCTAGATAATATCTAGTATTGAGTTTTGAACAACAAGGAAGACGGTGTAGAGTCTTATAATGTTTACAATATGTCTTTTATGTGAGTTTTGCTGCACCGTTCATCCTTGTGTTTGTTTCAAATAACCTTGCTAGCCTAAACCTTGTATCGAGAGGGAATACTTCTCATGCATCCAAAATCCTTGAGCCAACCACTATGCCATTTGTGTCCACCATACCTACCTACTACATGGTATTTCTCCGCCATTCCAAAGTAAATTGCTTGAGTGCTACCTTTAAAATTCCATCATTCGCCTTTGCAATATATAGCTCATGGGACAAATAGCTTAAAAACTATTGTGGTATTGAATATGTACTTATGCACTTTATCTCTTATTAAGTTGCTTGTTGTGCGATAACCATGTTTTCTGGGGACGTCATCAACTATTCTTTGTTGAATATCATGTGAGTTGCTATGCATGTCCGTCTTGTCTGAAGTAAGAGAGATCTACCACCTTAATGGTTGGAGCATGCGTATTGTTAGAGAAGAACATTGGGCCGCCAACTAAAGCCATGAATCATGGTGGAAGTTTCAGTTTTAGACACATATCCTCAATCTCATATGAGAATAATAATTGTTGCTACATGCTTATGCATTAAAGAGGAGTCCATTATTTGTTGTCCATGTTGTCCCGGTATGGGTGTCTAAGTTGAAGAATGATCAAAAGCGAGAAATCCAATGCGAACTTTCTCCTTAGACCCTTGTACAGGCGGCATGGAGGTACCCCATTGTGACACTTGGTTAAAACATGTGCATTGCGATGATCCGGTAGTCCAAGCTAATTAGGACAAGGTGTGGGCACTATTAGTATACTATTGATGGCGTGTATTTCACACGTTCGTTGGGGAACCCCAAGAGGAAGGTATGATGCGCACAGCAGCAAGTTTTCCCTCAGAAAGAAACCAAGGTTTATCGAACCAGGAGGAGCCAAGAAGCACGTTGAAGGTTGATGGCGGCGGGATGTAGTGCGGCGCAACACCGGAGATTCCGGCGCCAACGTGGAACCTGCACAACACAAACAAAGTACTTTGCCCCAACGAAACGAGTGAGGTTGTCAATCTCACCGGCTTGCTGTAACAAAGGATTAACCGTATTGTGTGGAAGATGATTGTTTGCAAGAAAACGAGTAAAACAAGTATTGCAAGTAGATTGTATTTCAGTATAAAAGAATGGACCGGGGTCCACAGTTCACTAGAGGTGTCTCTCCCATAAGATAAAGCATGTTGGGTGAATAAATTACAGTCGGGCAATTGACAAATAGAGAGGGCACCGCAATGCACATACATGGCATGATAAATATAGTGAGATTTAATTGGGCATTACGACAAAGTACATAGACCGCCATCCAACTGCATCTATGCCTAAAAAGTCCACCTTCGAGTTATCATCCGAACCCCTTCCAGTATTAAGTTGCAAAGCAACGGACAATTGCATTAAGTATGGTGCGTAATGTAATCAATAACTACATCCTCGGACATAGCATCAATGTTTTATCCCTAGTGGCAACGAGCACAACACAACCTTAGAACTTTTCGTCACTCGTCCCGGTATCAATGCGGGCATGAACCCACTATCGAGCATAAATACTCCCTCTTGGAGTTAAGAGTACAAACTTGGCCGAGCCTCTACTAATAACGGAGAGCATGCAAGATCATAAACAACACATATGTAATAACTTGATAATTACCATAACATAGTATTCTCTATCCATCGGATCCCGACAAACACAACATATAGAATTACGGATAGATGATCTTGATCATGTTAGGCAGCTCACAAGATCCAACAATGAAGCACAATGAGGAGAAGACAACCATCTAGCTACTGCTATGGACCCATAGTCCAGGGGTGAACTACTCACTCATCACTCCGGAGGCGACCATGGCGGTGTAGAGTCCTCCGGGAGATGAATCCCCTCTCCGGCAGGGTGCCGGAGGAGATCTCCAGAATCCCCCGAGATGGGATTGGCGGCGGCTGCGTCTCAGTAATGTTTTCCGTATCGTGGCTCTCGGTACTGGGGGTTTCGCGACGGAGGCTATAAGTAGGCGGAAGGGCAACGTGGGGGGCCACACGAGGTCCCCACACCATAGGTCGGCGCGGCCAAGGGCTGGGCCGCGCCGCCCTATGGTGGCGGCCCCTCGTGGCCCCACTTCGACTCCTCTTCGGTCTTCCAGAAGCTTCGTGGCAAAATAGGACCCTGGGTCTTGATTTCGTCCAATTCCGAGAATATTTCGTTACTAGGATTTCTGAAACAAAAAACAGCAGAAAACAAAGAATCGGCTCTTCGGCATCTTGTTAATAGGTTAGTTCCGGAAAATGCACGAATATGACATAAAGTGTGCATAAAACATGTAGATATCATCAATAATGTGGCATGGAACATAAGAAATTATCGATACGTTGGAGACGTATCAACTATGCATGAGGCTTGCAACTTGTAAGATATAATGTTCATAACTCATATGCTTTATTACTACCGTTGACAAAATTGTTTCATGTTTTCAAAATAAAAGCTCTAGCACAAATATAGCAATCGATGCTTTCCTCTTTGAAGGACCATTCTTTTACTTTTATGTTGAGTCAGTTCACCTATCTCTCTCCACCTCAAGAAGCAAACACTTGTGTGAACTGTGCATTGATTCCTACATACTTGCATATTGCACTTGTTATATTACTCTATGTTGACAATTATCCATGAGATATACATGTTATAAGCTGAAAGCAACCGCTGAAACTTAATCTTCCTTTGTGTTGCTTCAATACCTTTACTTTGATTTATTGCTTTATGAGTTAACTCTTATGCAAGACTTATTGATGCTTGTCTTGAAGTACTATTCATGAAAAGTATTTGCTTTATGATTCACTTGTTTACTCATGTCATTACCATTGTTTTGATCGCTGCATTCATTACATATGCTTACAAATAGTATGATCAAGGTTATGATGGCATGTCACTCCGTAAATTATCTTTGTTATCGTTTTACCCGCTCGGGACGAGCGTAACTAAGCTTGGGGATGCCGATACGTCTCCGACGTATCGATAATTTCTTATGTTCCATGCCACATTATTGATGATATCTACATGTTTTATGCACACTTTATGTCATATTCGTGCATTTTCCGGAACTAACCTATTAACAAGATGCCGAAGAGCCGATTCTGTTATTTCGTCGTTTTTGGTTTCGAGAAATCCTAGTAACGAAATATTCTCGGAATTGGACGAAATCAACGCCCAGGGTCCTATTTTGCCACGAAGCTTCCAGAAGACCGAAGAGGAGTCGAAGTGGGGCCACGAGGTGGCGACACCACAGGGCGGTGCTGCCCAGGCCCTGGCCGCGCCGACCTATGGTGTGGGCCCCTCGTGCCGCCTCTTGACCTGCCCTTCCGCCTACAAATAGCCTCCGTCGCGAAACCCCCAGTACCGAGAGCCACGATACGGAAAACCTTACTGAGATGCCGCCGCCGCCAATCCCATCTCGGGAGATTCAGGAGATCGCCTCCGGCACCCTGCCGGAGAGGGGATTCATCTCCCGGAGGACTCTACACCGCCATGGTCGCCTCCGGAGTGATGAGTGAGTAGTTCACCCCTGGACTATGGGTCCATAGCAGTAGCTAGATGGTTGTCTTCTCCTAATTGTGCTTCATTGTTGGATCTTGTGAGCTGCCTAACATGATCAAGATCATCTATCCGTAATACTATATGTTGTGTTTGTCGGGATCCGATGGATAGAGAATACCATGTTATGTTAATTATCAAGTTATTACCTATGTGTTGTTTATGATCTTGCATGCTCTCCGTTATTAGTAGAGGCTCGCCAAGTTTTTGCTCTTAACTCCAAGAGGGAGTATTTATGCTCGATAGTGGGTTCATGCCTACATTGATACCCGGGACAAGGATGTAAAGTTCTAAGGTTGTGTTGTGCTCGTTGCCACTAGGGATAAAACATTGATGCTATGTTCGAGGATGTAGTTGTTGATTACATTACGCACCATACTTAATGCAATTGTCTCGTTGCTTTGCAACTTAATACTGGAAGGGGTTCGGATGATAACTCGAAGGTGGACTTTTTAGGCATAGATGCAATTGGATGGCGGTCTATGTACTTTGTCGTAATGCCCAATTAAATCTCACTATACTTATCATGTCATGTATGTGCATTGTTATGCTCTCTCTATTTGTCAATTGCCCGACCGTAATTTGTTCACCCAACATGCTTTTATCTTATGGGAGAGACACCTCTAGTGAACTCGTGGACCCCGGTCCATTCTTTTATACCGAAATACAAATCTGCCGCAATACTTGTTTTACTCGTTTTCTTGCAAACAATCATCTTCCACACAATACGGTTAATCCTTTGTTACAGCAAGCTCAGTGAGATTGATAACCTCACCGTTTCGTTGGGGCAAAGTACTTTGGTTGTGTTGTGCAGGTTCCACGTTGGCGCCGAATCTCCGGTGTTGCGCCGCACTACATCCCGCCGCCATCAACCTTCAACGTGCTTCTTGGCTCCTACTGGTTTGATAAACCTTGGTTTCTTACTGAGGGAAACTTGCTGCTGTACGCATCACACCTTCCACTTGGGGTTCCCAACGAGCGTGTGCTTTACGCGTCATCAGCTCCTGGCGTGGGCAGTCAGGGCATCTTGTCAAAGGCACGGGTCCATACTGCGGTCATGAAGAACGGGAGGTCGAAGAGAAACTAGACATCACCCGCGTGCCGGAGAAGGGCTGCCGCTGGCGGAGAAGAAGAACAATGGGGCGCGGAGAAAGAAAGGGGAAGCAATGGCACGGGCACGGGCGCGGGCTAGCTCGGGCTCCCATTTTGCAACGGTCACCTGGGTAAGCTGTGGGTCCGGCGCGCTCACGTGGACAAGTTGTGGGTCCCACGATGATCTGGATAAGTGGAGACGTGTCCACTGCGGGGCACCAACAGCGGCCCCACTTGCCAGCACCAACCAACATCAACTAAACGGGATTCCTTTCGTCCGAGCTCTTTCTGCGGGTTATAGACAAGAAGTTGGGGAAAACTGAGGAAAAACTAAGGAGCTGGGGAAAACTGAGTACAACTAAGGACCCGAGGGCACGAAAATAGAAATCCCTAACAGATTAGGGACATTGCACAAATTCAGATGTAAATGCATATTTTCTGAAGAAATACAAAAAATAAAGGATTATATATTTCAGGCAACAACATATCAGCAGGATAATAAAGAATGATTCAAACTCATTGAGATAAGAGTCTAAGCAATGGTCCTAACAAATTACAAATTGAAGTACCCTTGCATAGATTTCAGTCCTAATGTTGAACTACAAAGGTTCATCATGTCAACTGATGTTGCATGCATTGAGCATGGATTTTGAAATTAGAAAATAGATGCTCGTTTATATAAAATTTAAAGAAAAAATATATGGACGGATTACCATGGATACTAAACCGGTATATAAAGTTGCAGCTTTAGCTCGAAAAACATGATGAATTAAAGAAAGTTCTATGTGAGCTAATCATAGGAATCAATGTGTGATAAGTGACCATAGTCTATGAGAATAGCAAAGCATAATGACAATGAGCTGTACGAAAAAAAGCCCTTATACATCCATAGCATCAGGCTCACCGTATACATGTTCTTCGAATTCACCCATAGACCTCGCCTCCTATCTCCTATTCTCCAACTGAAAGTTAAATCATACAATATATCTCAGTGTAGAGTTGACACAAATAATCTTGAACAATTATATATATTATCATATACTACTCCTTGATGCAACAATGCATGGCAAGGAAGATACAAAATATTATAAATTACAAATGTTGATAAAAAATATATTTAGCATGCATAGATTCATGGAGGAAAGGAGCAGCAAATTCAAACAGCACAAGGGGGTGCAAAGTTGAAGGCACCTGCGCCATGCTCTATGTCACTCATAAAAACGAAAATAGATTGTTGTCTGCATGACAAAGGCATTCTAGGCCGAGCATCTTAAACTGGCCATGTTGGTCAATGCCTTTTATCAGGCTCAGATTTTCTTTTGGATGAGGACAAGGACACAAAAAAATTTAAGTCGCTACAAGAGCATTCAATGAAAAGGTAACGTTTTAAAGATCCACATTATATCAGATTGATTGGAGTATCAATCCCTAAATTAAACCTGATCATGCGAAAGGTTTTACCGTTTCATCAATAAACATTATTATATAAAGGGTATGAAATGCTAAGGTGATGGAGAAGACACTCGTATTGATGTTAGAGGTGTTCTATAAGACCCGATATTACCAGAGGAAGCTTGTCCATGTCTCGTGAAGAAAATCGAGCAGCTCGGATCTCACTACCGATCCGCATCGACCTTCTAATATTTCCGAAAAGGAATACTTAGGACTTAGGAAGCAAAGTATATTACCAAGATAATTAACTATAATATCTCGTTGAATAAAGTAATAAAATAACTTCCCTTGATTCATTAGCTACCCGTATCTCGCATGTTTCTAGGTTAAATAAGTGCATGTCAATACCTTATTTTCTCTTTCCCATCTCTATACAAGTGAAGTTAAGAACCATTACACAAGAATCAGTCATAAATATTGCACAACTTTTAACTTCGTGTATGCTAGAAAGTTCATGCATCTAAATAATTTAACCTAATAAAGTGTATCTTCATGGATAAATATGTATGCAGAGAGATGGCTAGCAAATAGTTTTATTTTTATGATAAAGAAACGGTATGGTAGAAATTCAATCACCCTAATTCTGTTTTGTACAAGAAACATGATATCACTCCACGGAACCAGAACATGTAATACTGATTTCTTTTGAGATCAAATACTGCGACCTTATTTAAACACCGGCACCCTCATGAACACGTGGTACTGCTATAGCCAAAAAACACAGGGCTGAACCAAATTATGTTATATAAAAGATAAATAGCATCTGTTCTCCAGTTCCATTTCCAATCAAAATGATGATTCATACCCAATCCTACATTTTTTTACTTTGCTTCGTCCACACTGTAACATAAAAAATTATGGAGAGCCAAACCACACTACTATTTACTTGAAGTAATAAACTACTCGTACAACCTAAGCCCTCACCTAAAGATGGAGAGAAGCTGCACTGCTGCTCAAACATCTGCTCCAACTCTGACATCTCTCGTCCCTGAAGCAAGCAAAAAAATATATCAACCAAAACTGCTAACCCCATAAGCCCAAATGCAAAGGGCACAACAAGTAACTCTGATGAATACAAAATCAAGAAAATAAAACCAACCTTCAATCCCAAGCCATGAAGAAATAGCAACCAGGAAAAAGGAAGAGGCTGGAGCGGCCTTTTCGAACAAAGTTGCCGCGAAGACATTTGACATGTTGTCTGTAGTAGAGGAGGCAGCTGATCGCACACAGTAATTCCTTTAATATCTAGGGACTTTGAGCCACTCAAATCATTGCAATAATCCAGTTAACTGCATGGGACATAATGTACATGATACCTGCAATAGAAAGAATCATATAAACCAAGAGAGGAGTAAAGGAATCAGCCTTTTGCCGAAATAAAGTTGCGTGTGAACCTGGGCATTTGGTGTTCTATTACCAAGTAATGTGTAACCCCTGGAACTTCATAAATTACAAACACAAAAAATATATAGACACCACAAGTTATGACAGCACATTTACTTTTTTTTACAATATGTTAGCACATTTACTTAGTTAGCATCTGACCTAGTACACACATTATTATGCAAGCCTCAAGTGAACGGGCTGCTCTGGGCACCCAAAGTCCCAAACAACACCATGGGCAAAATAAAAAAATCTTACAGCCATGAAGAAAAGCTTAATATACAGTAAGTACAACTCATGATGTCTTTTACATATGTACAGGTATAATCCACCTAATGCCTGCTCAATAAATTGGAGTACATACCCAATCTGTGAAGGAAGATGACAGTTGTGCTATTTGCAATGCACTTATGGCATAATAAACTTCACCTGGTATACGCACTAAAGTTTTGATCTCTCTGTCAAAAGCTATGTGCAATGCACATATTGCCTAATAAACTTGCCTCACCTGATAATGGAAGAAGAGATAAAAATGAGCCAAGTAGAAACGAAAGAAACATAGCTGAGAGCCAGGAAGACAAAGCAGCCCAAAAGAAAAACACATCGAAACCCACGGAAAAACAAAGCAACCCAAACTAAAATGATGACCACCGACCGGGTGACAAAGGAAGAAAGAAATCCCTAAAGCGAGTGAGAAACATGTTGACAAAATTATTTTGCAACCAAAAATCTAGTATCTCGGTGTTATACTAAATATTTTCTCAAACAAAGATACTACGGATGGCCAGAACTTCACTAGCTGCATATATAAAAATCGCTCAAAACTGAACTTTCTGAAACATTTTCTATGAAATAGCAGACCAATCAAGAAAGGGACAAAGTGACAAACCTGCAAGTAATAGTGCAGACAACGTTGGCACCCATGAACTGGAAGTTGAGGTGGATGAGAAAGCAGTCGAGCATCATACGCCAAACGTGTCCATGGAGACATAACGGTCCCTCACGGCCGCAGCTCTGCCTCGTTGCTCAACCAATGGTCAAGACATCGCTCCAGCTACATCAAGGATTTTGATTTCCGCTCGTGATTGAGTTGTAGGAAGGTCATCGATGATGAACCGACCTCTCCGCTCGGCCGTGGTCAAATTTACAAAAAGCGATATAAAGAATTACCCATGTACATGAGGTATATTATTGCACTATTTAAATATAGCATCAATACACTGGTAAATAATTTTGCTTGTGATGTAGCATTTCAAAAAGGTAAATCAAATTCAACTCAAAATTAAATAATCTGGTATTCTGATAATGATGTAATATACGAAGAGCAGTTAAAACATACTATATGATTGATTCATGAAGCACTTCATGGGCACAAATTAAATATATATATAATTCAAGCTACTTAGAAAGTGCAATAGAAACTTTAGGAATATTCTCTCCTCAATCAGATAGGGATTAGGAGAAGCTCACCTCGGTGTCTTCACATCAGCCGATGTTCATGTGCGCGCTGCTCCCCAAGCCGAGCACGTGGTCTTGATCGCTACATCAACATCTTCTGCACCACGCACCACACTCCTCATCTCGAACGTGTGATACTTTGGCAAAGCCCAAAATCACATGCGTTATTAGATTTGAAAAATATCATTACCAGGATTGTAGAACAATATGAAGTGTTGAACTTTTTTCCTGGGACTAAGCTGCATAGTAAGTACCGAGCCTTATAGTTTGGTCCATGGCAATATAAAAAAACTAGAGCACGGTAACAAATGAGCAGCTCCCGTATACATTATTACCACACATTGTATTTTGCAAATGGATCATTGTCACTGACCTTCACATCTCGGTGAAGAATGTGAATTGCATGTAAGTAGCCATAAAGAGCTGCAGAAGTCACTTGCAAAGCTTATAACACTTGAAAATGTCAGATTTATCACATAAAATCCAAAATATACATTAACAGTCAGTTCATTATTTAGAAAAAACAGAAGCAACAAATAAGAATGCATATAATAATGTTTACCTTTACAATTAAGTAACAGTTGGAAAAAGGTCCCAGTCACAGGAAAACAGAAAACGTCATGCCAAATCTGAGCTGCAATAGTAAAAATTAACACTGCATTAATATTTAAAAGCGTGTTTATCTTGTGATTTTCCACTAAACCAAACAACAAAAATTGGGACAAGATTTGTTGCGGTTTTGTTTACCGTATCTCGAAGTCACTCCAAGTACTACCATGCACACTGCTCGGCAGGATCATCAGCTAATCCGAACTCGCTAGTGCAGAACGCAGATTTCATAAAACTTGTTTTCTTGTTGTGCTTGCTCGATCCAGCGAGAAAAATAAGCATACACAATAGTAAAATTGGCGGGAGGTGTTATCATTTTAAAGAACAAGTGATTTGATTCCACAAAACACATTATGGAAGTGAGAAAAAGTCATATCTTGGTCAGATTCGGATCTGTATTTTGTAACAAACTACAAGTATCAACAACTCGTGCAAAAAAATCCATCTGGATAAGCTAGAGAATTTCTACTGGTCAAAAGTATGGTAACATCAATTCATCAAAATGGAATACTACCTTCAGTCTACTCACCACCAAAACAACAACAAATAATTTGAGGAAAAGTCAGTGTTACAAAATTAAACATTTGTGAATAGCTTAACCGAGTGTTGCCATCATGATTTCAGAGAAATGTCCTCCCAACTTGTAGCATTGGTGCTATAGCAGTACCACGATCAATCCACTACTAGGAAATGGCTATTCAGTGGCGCATCACTATTCCCCATCAGTGGCGCACTGCTGGTGCGCCACTACTATCACACCACTGCTAACTTTTAGTAGTGGCGCACTAGTGGTGCGCCATTGCTATTTGGCTTAGCAGTGGCGCACCAGGTAGTGCGCCACTACTAGCTTCATGGTGCGCCACTCCTAAATGTCTGAGGTGCGCCACTGGACAGAAACAAGGTGCGCCACTACTAAAATTTGAAATTTCTAGATCTGGATCTGGATCTGGCACATTTTTTTTCGAATTTTTTTTGGCTCGTTATTTTTTCTCGTTTTTGTTGCTAGAATTATTTGTGCAATGTTCATTCTCATTTTTCTTAGCCTAGCCGCCGGTGAGGAGATGGAGGATGTAGAAGAGGATGAACAAGAGGACGAAGACTAGAGGTAATGGAGGCCAGAGGGTCGCCGGAGGATCATCGGAGAGTAAGGTCACCGGAGGTCACCATAGCGGAGGAGCTCGCCGGAAAGTAAGGTCACCGGAGGTCGACATAGTGAGGAGGTCGCCGGAGGTGAAGAGAGGAGGAGAGGAGAGGAGGAGAGGAGAGGGGTAGGAGAGGTGAAGAGAGGAGGAGAGGAGAGGAGGAGGAGAGGAGAATGAGAGCAGGAGAATGTGTGGAGGAGGAGGGAGGAGGGTGTAAGTGGCTGGCTCCTTCCACTTTGAATCCCGGCCATTTTGAAATTTGTGGGCGGGAAGCTTAGCTGTGGCGCACCAAGGCATGGGTGCGCCACCGCTATTTTTTTTCTATTTTTTGAAAAAATTTCATCAAAATCTAAAACCTGAAAAAAGTCCTGTTTCTGTTTTCCAATTGACGAATCCATTTTTTGTCCAAACGGCCGTAGGATGTTGAATTCGAATAGAAAATTTCGCGTAGATAGATTTTGATATAAAAAAGTTTTTCATCGGAGGTCGTATGCAACCAGAAATCCCGTTTTACCGAAAGATGACGCCATTTTGCATAATATATCAAAATTCATTTTTTAAAAATTTCACTAAACCTAGATGACATATTACATGGGCATCTCGAAGGATTTTATTTTTTGAAATTACTAAGTGATGCCCAAACATGTCCATCATCCCCTCTACATGGTGCACCATTGCTATGTATAAGGCTGGGTCAAACCCATGGTCAAACTTAGTGGTGGCGCACCACAGAAGAGGTGCGCCACTACTATATTTTTTATAGTGGCCCACCACTTTCCGGTGCGCCACTGCTAAGTAGTAGTGGCGCACTGCCCTCCTGGTGCGCCACTAACACCCATCTTACGGCTAGGCCTTTTCCTAGTAGTGATCTGGAAGCACCAAAGATTGTACATGCAAGTCAACTCTCTTGAACTCCACCCAAGCCGGTAATCTGCAGGAAGACAATGATCTGCAAAAAAATGAAAGAAACGATGAGATAAACATAGATCGAAAAGAAAAAGATCAGAGACCTAAAACGCTTTCAGATAGGAAGTAGAGGAAAAGAACAAGAAGACGAAATCTTAGGAGATAGAAATCAAATAGGAGGGAGCTAATACGGAGCCAAACAAATCAAAACTGCATGGGTCAACCACAAGCACGCCTCAACCGAATCCACCACAAAGGAGCTATATGGCTTCTTCGCTGGCCGAAATCATCAGGTGGAGCCGGCAGGAAGGAGGTGGAGCTCCGCCGGCTGCCGCACGCGAAGAAGATGATGAAGGACAGGGGCTCGACCGCGGACTCCATGCCGAGCAGCTCGGGGGAGGAACGAAGTGCCCTACTGCTGCCAAACCTCGCCGTCGTCTCCAGCACCGGCTGCCCATGGATGGCACCGGCGGCACCATGGAGGGCTTCCTCCTCGGCCTCCTCGCTTGCTGTCTCGATGGAGAAGACAAGGATGAGGCGCGCTCTGGGTCGACGACCTTCCGTCGGCAGCGGCGGCGGGACGAGGTGCGATTGGGGGAAGAGGTGGCCAGCCGATTGGGCCTTAGGGCTAGGTTTTTGTCGGTTTCGGTTTTGTTCGACACACAACCGGTCCGGATCGACGCGGGGCTGGTTCCCAGATCGAACGGCGCCGGCTGGCTTCCCTATGAGCGCATGCCAAGTTTCTATCGTGGAACGCTGTGAGGCCCCCGTTGGGGGGCATCATATATATCCCTGGATGCAACATATATCTGTAACGGAAAGGTTGGTTACAAAAACATAAATGTGGTGGTCTCATATTATCAGTGATGCCCATTTTGAGTCGTGAGTAGAACAGTAAGTTCTAAAGTTTGTACTACACCCGTTTTAAAAATCCTGGCTCCACCCTCTTGAAGTGTTCACTGAGAAAATCCGGGCGTGTGGTTCTACAAGTGGCTGAACCGATGCGTAAAACTTCACAATGTCTATTTATAAAATTTGCTACCTGGTGACATTGCTTGCAGTTCAGCGAACACGACACACACAGTTTCTTCTTATATACTCACTTTGTACCACATATAAGGGCACGTTTTGTTGCCTGGGTCGAATTTCTGCATGCCTGCGCCAGTGAGATGGAAGGCATTATGTGTTGCGAACGGGCCATGAGCTACTTTTGGCGGGTCGTTTGGTAGCATGTGAGGCCTTTTACACGCCGGAGATGGAACCAAAGCCCCATCGTTTGGTTGCACGTTTTCAGCCCATTATTTTCAGGTCGTGCAACCCACAGCCTATTTGGTTGCAGATAGCTCAGTGTTGTGGTAACTCCTTCACTTAGAGTGGTGAGGAGTACTGAATAACAGCACACATCAGATTCAGTTCATCAGAAAAGATGTTGGTAATACACATCAACTGCTACTTAGTGGGCGATGCATCACGAACGAAGCAACTACTTCGTGATGCATCACATGTTCGTCACGAGGAGTTAGTATATACCACATCGAACAAGTTCATCGTTACATACCGGGGATCAGGTTGTAGCAAGTCCTAGCTAATGGAGGGATACAAGATCACCTGCTAAAATCGGCGGATCATGAGAAGGAAGCAGAAGCACTAAGCAGAAACTGGTTGCGGAGCCAGGTCCTAAGCCAGCTCCTCCTCTCCGGTGGCTGCAGCTTACGGTAGACGGCATACTCGGCTTCATTGTCTGCAATGAAGTCGATAGCCCTGACCAGCAAGTTAGGCTGGAACAGCTGCGCCTTGCAGACGAACCGGGGAGTCATGAGAAGGAAGCAGAAGCACTAAGCAGGAAACTGGTTGCGGAGCCAGGTTCTAAGTCAGCTCCTCCTCTCCGGTGGCTGCAGCTTACGGTAGACGGCATACTCGGCTTCATTGTCTGCAATGAAGTCGATAGCCCTGACCAGCAAGTTAGGCTGGAACAGCTGCGCCTTGCGTACGAACCGGGAGTCATGAGAAGGAAGCGTAAGCACTAAGCAGAAACCGGTTGCGGAGCCGGGTCCTAAGCCAGCTCCTCCTCTCCGGTGGCTGCAGCTTACGGTAGACGGCATACTCGGCTTCATTGTCTGCAATGAAGTCGATAGCCCTGACCAGCAAGTTAGGCTGGAACAGCTGCGCCTTGCAGACGAACCGGGGAGTGAAGATCGTCTTTATCTGAGCGTAGTTTGTGATCGGGGTGCCGATGTACTGACGGTGCTTCGGGTACCGCTGCAATCGACAAGGAACACCTGTTAGTGCGGACGACATTGACATGTATATACCTTCAGATCTATGCAGGAGCTCAATGAGGATTCATACCAGGATGTACTCGTCTGCCGTCCCTTCATCACCGACGTAGAAGCAGCAACCATCTTCGCTCCAGTCCAGAATGCGATCGAATTTCATCTTCTCATGACGCTCCACTTCGTCCTCCAGTTTCTGATGTGGTTGCACAGCTGAAGAGTGGTGACATGTACGCCGGCGAATGCAAGAACATCCGCGGCTACCTTCTTCATCTGCTGCTCCTTGAATCCCATGTTGAAGCAGACGCCGCTACGGACGAGCTGAACCAACCGGTTCAGCACAAACTCTGATAGCTCAGGTTTCCAAACCATGGCTGGTTTGTTTGCTATCAGAGATGGCTGAGTATTTACACTTGGCACGGACAGATCAGGGGAGCCCAAAGGTATGATCGTCTACATGACAAACACTAGCAGATCAATGAACTACCACATGGAAATCCTTAAGCACTAGCAGATCTTCGAACTACCGGTACCACATCAAAGAATAGCGAGGTAGGTAAGATTGGCCTTACAGTCAAAGGAGCCACACGCAGCACCGAGGGAGGGGAAATAGGGGACCCTAGCGAAGATGCAGGCAGCACCACCATCCCCGTCGTAGAGTCAGATGGAACCTGGAAAACCTCCACAACCTCCATCGGCGATGAAAGAATGTCCTACAATGGATTCGTTCAGACCCGGGTTGTGTACCCATAAGATCTAGATCTAAGGCTAGGGTTTGTAGAAGCTTATATCAACCGAAGTCATCGACGCACACGAAGAAGCCATCCTCCCCGGCAAGTAGCCGCCACCACAGCCGCCGTCACCGCCGCAAGCGTCGCCGACCGTGCGGGTGAGGTAGAGCCGGCCATGTCGCTAGATCGGGTATGCTGGATGACCTGAAAGGGGGGAAATGGGGGATTTGGATTTGCCGGTGAGAGAGCCGCCCCTATATACGGTGGCGAAAATACAAGCGCGGTGACCGAATTCATGGCACCGAGATTTCACCGTCCCGCGCGAGCTCCCGCCATCTCCCACGGTGGCTCTACGAGGACGCCACGTTCTCCACTTCTGCGGAAACAGGGGTGGCTCGCTAGAAATGGCCGAACCGGGCGTTTCTCCAGGAGCCTGGCCCGAAGGTGCTTTGAGAAACGGTTCCTGCAAAAACACGGCCTCGACCAGGAAATCAAATGGCCAGAAAAAAACTGGACCGATACGAACCAAAAGATATGCAGCCTACCAAACACGCCCTAAGATGTTTTAGGAAACTGTGGGCAAGCGCAACCTTGCACGCACAGCTTCCTAAAAGTTTTTATATTGTGGCACGGAGGAAGTATAGGAAAACGGTTAACGTGATTTTGGACTGTTGGAGGATGAGTAGGCTTACAACACGTGTCGTCCGAACAGATCTCCTCCTAGTCGCGGATGCAGTGCCATGTAGCACGTTCAGGAAGGCCGGTGCTCAGGCTGAGTCTAGTTTGCTGGAAATAAGCTAAGAGCAGGTCTAACAGACCCCGTAAAAGGGGCAAACCCGTATAATAACCGTTGAAATACGGGTTTCGGCTCTATCCAGCCGTCTAGCAGACCCCGTAAAAATGGCTCCCGGTCCAATTTTTGCTGTTTTCGATTACGGGGCGGGTCTTCGCCCCTTACTTGTACGGGGTGGGAGCGGGGATAGAGGGCCAACCCCTCACTCGTGGCGCGCTGAACTTTCAGAAAAACATAACTTGTATCAGACTCGCCGGATGAAGCTCCCGTCCAACCAGCGCGCGCCGCCGCCTTGGCCCTCTCCGGGCGTTCGTATGGGGGAGCTGGGCCTTCGCTCGTGCTCGCGCGTCGGCCGGCCGGAGAGCAGCCACTCCCGCAGCGCATCCGCGTTGGCGAGCTCAGCCTTGTGCGCGTGCTCGCGCGTCGGCCGGCCGGAGAGCAGCCGCGCTTGCCGTCTGGGCGAGCTGGGCCTCTCCGCGTCCGCATTCGTCTGGGCGAGCTGGGCCTTCGCTCGTGCTTGCGCGTCGGCCGGCCGGAGAGCAGCCACGCCCGCAGAGAGTAGCCGGCGTGAAGCTTTCCCCTGACCTCTGTGCGTACGCGCCAATCACTCGCTTGAGGAACTTTGCTCAGCTGTTGCTTGCCTTGTCCCCAGCTGACAAATGGGCCAGCCGTTAAATTGAGCAGATACATCATACATGATTGTTGATTTCGAACTGGCGTGGTGTATTGGAATCATCTCCCTGTAGCCCAGATTTGTGTATAATAAAGCGGGATTCAATAGCCGACCTCGCCGGCGGAGCAGCGTGAGGGGCGGCGGCCGGCCGGAGCGGGGCAGGGCCTGGTGCAGGGGGCCGGGGCGGGCGGGGGCGGCGGGCAGGGGTAGGGGGCAGTGGCTGGAGGAGGAAGAAGAGGAAAAAAAGAAATAAAGTTGATTTGGCATATTCTAGGAATATGCCCTTTTACAGTTTAGGGATACAGGTTCTGCTAGCTCGTCCGAATTTTTGGCCGGCGAAAAGTGAATACAAGGTCCTCTACTCGCATTTTAAGGGGCGAAAAAATACGGGGCCTGTTAGACATGCTCTAAGGGCATCTCTAGTCGCCTCCTCTCAACCGTCTTTCAAACGGCGCTGGATTGAGCGTTTGGGGATGTGTTTTATTCGTGTCGCATTTGGTTATATCGCTCTCTAGCCGTGTCCTCAAATTCGCCCCTAAAACTTAACAAGTAATTTTAATAGATATAAGAAAACTCTTTACTAATATTCAAATCGGTGCAACATAAACAAATTACATATAAAAACTTTAAAAATATAATCAAATTACATATAAATTAAACTACTTCTTCTTCTTTGATGATGGCCCAGCCTCGTCGTCCTCATCACGGTGGCGCTTCCTGCTCGTCACCTCTTCCGAAGAGACGGTGTCGGTCGACGCGTCGGAGGAACTATTGTCCTCCTCGTCGTCGCCAGTGCTCGTCGGCTGCGCCTTGGCCTTGGCCTTCGCTTTCGCGTCCGCCTCCGCCTACGCCTTCGCACGGGCCACCGTCGCCTCCTCAGTCACGGTGGGCAAAAAACCCGATGACCGAAGACCGAAACTGAAAAACCGAGACCGAACCTGAAAAGACCGAGACCGAAATGACCGATAAAATATTGGGTAGAAAATTTTATAGACCGAATTAAGTTTGGTCAATTCGGTCATTTTGTTCTGAGTAACCGAATAGACCGAACTGACCGATTTTTACAGAAGATAGTCCCAATCTTTAGATTTTGTGATATGCGTGACATGTGATATTGTTGAATGTTCATAAACTTCTCTAGGGTTGCTACATTTTTGTTTAGATTGTTAAACATTTATTCGTGCCAATTAATAATAATATATGCAATGAAAAAAATCCAAAATACATCTAAAATGTTGCCAACTTTTTACTAAATAATGTCTAACTTTTGCGTTGACAACATCGGCCACACTGTTCGGTCATGACCGAACCCGAACCCGAATTATTGAGTACCCGAATTTGTCGGGTAATAAAAGTAATAAGTATATTTTGGTCTTTATTTTTTTCTGACCGAATTTGAAATAGACCGAAATACAAAAACCGAATTTTCGGTCATGACCGAATGCCCACCCCTACTCCTCAGACCCTTCCTCCTCCGCCTCCTCCTCCACGCCCTGCCATTCCTCCGCGCTGTCCATTGGCGGCGGGGAATCGTCGCCGCTGCTGGGCGTCCGGACTCTATCCCACCAATGGCGCCATCCTGCAGGCTTGCCCTCGCTGGAGATGTCAGATGGAAGGTCAGAGATGTAGCTCATCGTGAGGAGAAGCTTGGATGAAATGCGGCCGGATGAAGATCCGAAAGCGCCTACGTACGAGTCTTATTGAGCGCGGATGAACGGCGGCGCAGAAGTCGAAGAGAGCGGCGGTTGCTCTTCCGAGGAGTTCGCGCTCCATTCTGACGGTTGGCGCGTCGATCGACGCGGTTGCCAATGCGACGGTTCCCCTTCCCGGCAACTGCACCGTCGCTACGTAGGCGGCGGTTGAGCGTCCGAGCCGCTGACGCGTCAGGCCCGCGCCTCCCCGCCTCTCATTTTTTGTGTCCAGCGTGCCCGGAGCGTCCCCTGTGGGGCGGGGACGGGCTCGGGGCGCCGGACATCGTATCGGGCCGCGCGGGACAAAAAACGGGTTTGGGGCGCGCAGCTGGGAACTGTTTTTTTGTCTGGCCTACCCCAAATCGCTTTGGAGGAT
This sequence comes from Lolium rigidum, assembly GCF_022539505.1. Lineage (NCBI taxonomy): Eukaryota > Viridiplantae > Streptophyta > Magnoliopsida > Poales > Poaceae > Lolium > Lolium rigidum. The sequence continues at coordinate 202,014,022 of NC_061511.1, read as the reverse complement.
GGTTTGGGGCACGTGACTGGAGATGCTCTAACATCCTACTGTGTTTCCTGGTAATAAAAATTATAAAACAGACAAAATACGTCTCATACTATACGCTGATTCAACTAATATCATCGATTCATCATTCGAGTGGAGGACATAAGAGCATCTCCACCGGCGGCCTCAATAGCGTTTTGGGGGGCGGTGAGGTTTTCGGGCTCGCACCGGTGCGCCCCAAACGGCGCCGGCTAGTTTTCGACCCCAATAGAATCACAGGAAACCCTGTGTCGGCCCCTTGGCCAAGGGCGTGAATCAGACGTGCCGACGCCTCGCGAAACGTCAGAACACGAGCGTGGGCTCCGCCTGGCAGCCAGACACACCCATTTCCCACCTCCTACCCACGCCCGAGCTGACTCCAACCCCTCTAGACCGCCACCATCACCGTCGCTGCCGCGCCCCTGCTTGCAATAGACACCGCTGCCTGTCTAGGAACCGCCGTCCATCGACACGGCTGCCACCCCCTCGACAGGTGGCCACTGTTTCACCCGGAACAGAGCTCTCCGCCACCGCGGCACAATCGCCCCGACCCGCAAGGTGTTCGTCCGATTGACGCGATGGACAGCGACGACGAGATGATGGTGCAGTTGTTCACGGAGGAGCAGAACGCTGAGGTTGTCTAGCGGCAACATCAACAGCTGATTCTGACGAGGATGTTGCGCGTTCGCCAGCCTTTCTTCGTCGTGCCTCATCACGGTGGCTCAAAGCCAGGCAAGAGGAGGAACATCAACCGGCATCGTCAAGCCGGCGCAATGCTACTTGACGCCGGCTATTTCAACGATGACGCGACTCATTCGCCGAAGGAATTTCGGCGCCGGTTTAGGATGAAGGAGTTATTCTTGAAGATTGTCCACGACGTTAGGGAGTACGAAAACTACTTCATTGCCAAGCAAGATTGCACAGGTTTGTGGGGCTTCACCTTAATTTAGAAGTGCACTGCTGCAATGCGTTGTCTTGCATACGGAGCTCCTCCAGATACATCCAATAACTACCTACGGATGGCAGAGTCGACATGTACAGAGACTCTCTACAGGTTTTTCCAAGCCGTCATAGCGGTGTTTGCTAAAGACTATTTGAGAGCACCAAGAGAAGATGATACAACTCGGAACCTGTAAAAAAAATGCAGCAAGAGGGTTTCCTGGGATGCATGGAAGCATTGACTGTATGCATTGGGGCTGGAAGAATTGCCCTTTTTCTTGGCAGGGGATCTACAAGGGGCATACTGGTGAGTGCAATATCATTCTTGAGGCGGTGGCAGACCAGGACCTTTGGATTTGGCATGCATTTTTTGGCTTGGCAGAAACAAACAATGATATCAATGTGCTGCAGCGCTCTCCGGTGTTTGTCAGGCTAGCTGGGGGACAAGCTCCTGCCGTAAACTTTGAGGTAAACGACCACACACATAAAAGGGGTACTATCTAGCTGATGGTATCTATCCGGCGTATGCTACATTTGTGAAGACAATTCCCTCTCCATCAAACGAGATGGAAGCCTATTTTGCAACATGCCAGGAAGCAGCACACAAGGACGTTGAGCGTGCTTTTGGGGTGCTTCAGCACGTTTCGCCATTGTCAGGTACCCTGCTCTCACTTGGTCCGAGTCTCAGATGTGGGAGGTCATGAACGCCTGTGTGATCATGCACAACATGATCATTGAGAGAGAGCGCGACGAACCTGAGCATGATGATCAACCATTTGAATATCAAGGGCCACTTGCTGAGGTACAACATGTACCCCAAGAATTTGCCGCTTTTCTTCATATGCACACTGAAATTCGAGATGCAGATGTCCATGCATAACCACTCCAGATGGGTTCCCGTTTTGGCCAGATGGAAATTTAAATGAAGTCAGAAAATCCCACGGAGCCGCATGGCGTCATTTTATGTGTGCTAGTAACCACTCCAAAATTCGGAATTGGGATACGGCAATTATTTTGGAAAACCCTCCACGAAAAGGGCTATCAAGTCCATAGTTCTATGGCTTTTAGGGGAAATGAGTAGGAAACGGCCTGTGACACCGCATAGTTCATCGGAACAAGGCCATATTTGGCACGTGTGTGGGCCCTGCGATGGGAAGCAAGGCTCCAGGCGCGGATTTCCGATCCGACCCACAGGCGATGGTTTTTCATTTTCGGGCTGTCAAAATGGTTTTTTTGTGAAGCAGCTATATGGGGCGCTGACATAGGTATGCCTAGCAGGCATGCCGAAGAAGGTACCCGGGTTATCTGAAAAGGGACAACAAGCCCATGAACTCGAAGATTGAGAAGCCCGGAAGCCCAGAGAAATTCGGACAAGGAAAGTAGAGTTGTAATAGCAATATGATAGCAATATAGGAAAGGCCCATATACCTCTCGTAGTTTGTAACTTGCACGATACGAAAAGCCTCAGCTCCAACTCCTATATAAAGCATTTATTTTTTAAGTGCAGATTTGCTAACAGCTGCTAGCCAAGACTCAATATAGCTTGGCCTATTGCATCAGACAGAATTTCTATTATCTCTCAGGCCAAAATAACTCACCAAGGAAATCTCTTCTTTGAGAAATTAATTATTGGAGCTTGGGGAATCTGGAAAGAAAGAAACGATTTCATCTTCAAAGGAATTACACCGACTAGAGCATTTTTAGTGCAATCTGATCTACAACTTCTAAGGTTTAGGGTTCCTCAAAACCTGGTAGAATCCATTTTCAGTCTTATAGATACAATCTAATTTTTTTTTCTTTAATCTTTTGTAAAAAGGTGTCCGCACCTTCTCATGTAAAGCTCTGTGTTTGATTAATGAAATACCAGTAGGAGCCTCTCCTACTGTTTTCCGGTAAAAAAAACTCCTATATAAAGGGGAGCCGAGGGAAACAGAAAGGATCGAATCTATTGTCAACAGAACCACCGTAATCTTTAGTCGAGCACCTTTTCGGCTGAAACTTTCGAGATCTACTTTCCCTCTATTTTCCACGAAATCCTAAGTCTACAATATGTAGGCATTGACAAGTTAATCCCTTGTCAATTGGCGCCGTCTGTGGGAATTGGAGGCAACAAGGTCCTAATCTCGATGGCACTATCAACATCATCGTCAACATGAAGCAACATCATGGAAGGAGGTAAACAAGCGCAACCCGATCTCGTCGATTTTGTTCCTCATGATCCTGCTTGTGTGCATGCATATGCCTATCTGGAGAACTCGAGGAGATGACGTTTGGAGCTTTCGCTTTCTCGTCGGGAAGGAGGGATCGCACCATCTTTCGGCACCGATTTTTTCGGGACCGTTTGCGGCCAAATCCAACTTCTCGGGATCACCGGCAACATCTGTTGAGACATGCGACGAAGTCTTGCAGCCACGCTGCATCATGCCCGCCCACGGCGGGGCACTCGAGGATCTATTCGAGGACATGACGTTCGGATCGTTCACGGGATCCGATCTGGACAGTGACTTGGAAAGCTGCAACAATTTCAATTCCATCAGCAACAACTCTACTTCCAGCAGGGAGATCTTCGATCGTTACGACGGTGTCACCGATCCTGAGTCTGATGACAACTTCATGGCAGCAGCACACCAAATCTGCGTCATCATAGTAGCAAATCGTGAAGTTGAAGAGGAATCTGAGGCTTTCGATGATCTGGGTAACCCTTACATCGATCCCGCGGATCTTACTCGAGGAACTAGAGTAAATATATCGGGACTACGCTGGGAGAAAAAGTACGACTGCCACAAGAAGCATGGGACACGGCTGCAAGGGCCATAAGCGGTGCGGAGCCGATGACTACGTAGGCCACACCAGAAGCTTTGCAAGCATATCAATATAAACTCGCGCGTGCCGGACGCGAGCTAGAAAAGTTGCAACAAAAATTGGATGAATGAAAAGCTGCGGCAGATGCGTCTAGCGAGCGCAGAAACAACTTTAGCCAGCACTCAGGAAGTTCGGCAAACAATGGAGGAGGCCATCGAGGAAGAGCAAGGTCCAGATTGGCAGACATACCCGAAGGAGAACGGAAAAACCAGATCCAGAGCCTCGACATGTCTTTTATGTCGATAGACACAAGAGGAAATATAATACCAAAAACTTCAGAAGCAGGATATTTGGCGGCACAATCTTTCATACTGGCATCCAAACCCCAGCCAGGAGATCCTCGTGCGCCATTGTGCCAGATGGCCATGACAGGAGTCAGTGTTATGGGGGCAGCACTAGCAGGAAGAGAAATAGCACCACAACCTGAAAGTACTCCACGAAGAAATCATCCAAGGCAAAATAGTCATCAACGAACTGTGGCAGCAACATGAGATGCGCGAGACGCTCCAAGAGAGGGTGACGCAAGAAACACCGTAACTCAAGCTCAAGCGGACATGACACGAGAAAAGATATCGCGAAACCAGAGCACGCGAACGTCGACGTACACGATAGCGACGAAGACCTGTGCGAGCTCCCTTGGTTTACCTGAAGGGTTCGTAAAAGTCGAGTACCGTCCAACTTCAAGTTACCCAACAACTATAAAAAAATTGACGGGTTGCAAGATCTAGAAGATTGGTTGGTAGATTATCTGCATACAGTAAAGTTGATAGATCTACGAGTTATCCAGTTGACTAAAGCCAGGTCAGGTTGCATATGAGATAGTACCAGCTGTGTTACGAGAGGACACGACGTGACTATTTTTGTTATACATACAACGAATGCAAGCTGGGTGTATTATTGACTCTCGCGTGATGGAGCTTGGAACGGCCAGTGCCCATTCATATGTGAGGACAAAAGTGATGGTGACATAAGTTATAGATTAGTCGGAAAATACTAGTGCTACACACAGAGATTTGTGGACAGAATTAGCACTAACTGGACTTTGCTATATGTATTTAGGATTTAAGACCCAACAAAAAAAGAAGCATATAGTTGGCACTAACAGCGCCTAAATGTCGTCAGTGCACACATGAACTCGACGAGCATATAGTTGGCGCCTAACACAGAAGCTTTCAGTGCACACATGAACTTGACGAGCAAAAGCTGTATCAGGCATAGCATCTAACATGTCATGTGCATAGCTATAGACCACCAACTAGCACGCGATTAATTGGTGGAAAAAACAATGGCCAAATTGAAGGCGTCACGGTCGTGGCTAATTGGGATGGAATTGTGGGGGCCGGAGATCGAAGGTGATGCAATTGCTTACCAAATGGGAGAAACTTCTACTTCTTCGCCGCCCGTTGAAGATGCAGCCTGGCATGGCCGATCCGCTTCCGTCCCACGCCCAAACGCAAGCTGCTGGCTCCACGCCCCCGCCGCGCTCAGAATACCGACGCCTGCCCGAGCCGCGCCTCGCTCTCGCTCTCTCCCACCACCCTCGCCTCCCACAGGTAACAGCACTACAGCAGCCTACCACCGATTCGTCTCCGCTGCAGGCGAGCTACCGACACAGCGACGGCGGCCTCGTGTCATCCCCGTATCTGCAGTTACTGACGAAGTGTCGAATTCTTCGGCGGAGTACCTATATTCAGGTTGATCTAACGGTGTTCATGAGCTTCAGCCATTCACTCAACCGTTCAGATATCTTGAGCACTGTTTAATCGTACTAATTTTTATTGCCAAACACTGTGTTATTAATCACCTAGCGGTAAATTCGCACGTGTTCGGCATCTGGGTGATCAACGCAGTGGCTCCGCGTGTTTAACTGTTTATACGCCAATATATATTCCCCACCCCACGAACATACACGTCAAGTGCATACGCTCAACTGTGCACTACACCTACATGGTAGCACCATTCCTTATAAGAAAAACGGGATTTTTTTTTTGAAACGAGAAAAACGGTTTAAAATTCAGTATGTTCTCGGTAATGCAAAATTCAGTCATGTATGAGCAGCCGTGAGCGGCCAAAGACAAACTGCAACGATCAATGCATCGGCAATGGGGTCAGCGGGCATTCTGTTCCAAGTTGAGATTGGCAGCACTCTTATTGCAGAAATGCATGTTGGATGTATTTTGATCTTCATTTTCTGCACACTCCTGCCACTGCCAGAATTTTCCTGTGCTGGTGGACGCTTGTTGGCTCATCTCACGGGAGTCTTTACTATTAAATTGCAGTTGGGGATGGTGTTCACTTTGACATCAAACATTCGACAAATCTCAGCCGTCAATCACAGATACAGAGCACATACAGAAGGAACCGCACAGAAGGAAATACAATTAAAGACATCAATCCCTGATCACATCACATCCAGCGCAAACACGGAAGGAAATTGGTATACTGCGTCAATCAAGGAAATACACTTAAACACACAAGGAAATTGGTATTCAACTCCAGCGCAAACATTGGTATTCAACTCCAGCGCAAACACGGAATAAAATTGATATACTGCCTCAATCAAGGAAATACACTTAAACACACAACGAAATTGGCAGCGCAAACACGTCCAACTCTTCCGACGCCGTCCAAATCTTCGAGCCAACCATCGATCGCCGCCGTTGTGATCTTCCGCCGCCGTTGTGATCTTCCGCCGTCGCTGCGATTTTCCGCCGCTGCGATCTTCCGCCGCTGCGATCTGCCGAAAGAACTTCTTCGACCCAGGCATCGATCGCCGCCGCCGTGCTCTGCTGACGCTCCACCTTGATGTTCTCCCGCTGGTAAAAATGAGTAAACAGAAGAATGTTGATCAATCTTCCAAGGGGGAACGTACGCCATTTCAAGATATAACCCAAGAATCTGCAAATGAAAATAATGGAGCAAAACAAGTCAGTGGCAAGAAGCTGAGTTGGTATGCTCGATTGTCTCCTGAGGCAAAGCAAGAACACCTAAAGAAGTTGCGGATAGCTCGTGAACAAAAAAAAAACGCAGCTACAAGCATTGGTAAATTTATCATCTAATTTTATTATCTGATGCATCTAAGTTGATCACTGAGCATGCTCTTTTATCAGGAGAGCATACCACTTTCAAAGATAGGACCATGCATCTTATTTATCATCTTATTTATCATCTTACTTTATCATCTGCCGCATCTAGGTTGATCACTGACCATGCTATTTTATCAGGAGAGCATACCCCTTTCAAAGACATGACATACCGATATACTGATGAAAATGGAGAGCCGGTGCAAGGTATAAGACCATGCTCTCTTAAATTTACCGTGTTGTATTCACAATTACCATTGAACATGCTAAACTTAACACATCAGGGGGCATGCAAAACGGTGCGGCGAGCTTGGTTGACGGAGTTTCGCCATCGCCGATAATACAGGTGATCTCTTGATCATCTAAACAAACAAAAAATTCTGAGAATATTGTCAGTCTTTTATATGTTTTGATCTTCCTTGTCTCCTTCCCAATATTTCTACCAGATGAGGAGTCTACATCATGCATCTGATTCAACCAACTCGGAGCTTACCCCAGTTACAAACAAAACCAGTGAACAAATGGGAGTTCTAGGCAGCAGTCAATTATCTGGAGAGAATAATACTTTCAAAGACCGGACAAAGATATATAATTATGACAACCCAGAACTAGCACAAGGTAATTATGAGTGGACCATACCAGATTTAGATGCACCATTTTATATTTAGAATGACCAATGACTATGCAAAACTGAAAACACCAGGGAGCATCCAAAAAGGTCAAACATGTTCTGAGAACAATGCTTCGAGCTTTATGGACATATTTTCACCATCTCTGATGCAGGTAGGTCAGAATAACAGTGATATGTCAAGTCTCTTTATAACATACTGTAACACTTACCTTCTTTGTCTTCTTCCCTGTATTCCTACTAGATGAAGTGTCAAGATAATGCATCTGAATATCCTCTGGCAGAGCTTACCCCAGTTAGAGATCAAACCAACAGTTTTGCTGATACAAATAGCAGTGTCACGAAGCAAAGTTGGTACCGTCGATTGTCTGCGGAGAAGAAACAAGAATACCTGTTGAAACAACGCAGATACCGCCAATTAAAAAAGATTTCATCCCTAAATTTTGGCAGTTTAGAAGAACCAAAACATCTTCCAGAGCAAGGTAATAAACATACTATCCAAATCTTTCTTTATAATAATGCCCTTATGGACTTGAATATAATAATAATAATATATACCTACTAGGATGTACTGCAATGAAACTAAATCAATAACCACGTGGGCATTCTTTTAGGTACAGCATGCTCTCACAATATTGCAGCGAGCTTTGAGCACGGAGTTTCACCATCTCCGACTCACACTGAAAGTGACACAAATCGGGTGAGGCAGACACCTAACATATCACGTCGGAATATGCTCACACCTGATGAAAGAGACGTCATGAATGCCCAAAGAAGAGCTGACAGGCAAGAGTTAACTATTGATCAAAGGAATGCTAGCCAAAGAGCTCGAAGACAGAGGGATAGGACGACTTTACTAGCTAAGCGGAATGCAAAAGCCTTGGCTAAACGGAAGACCCCATGCGCTGAATCCATCGCAATGATGTGCCCACTTGGGGTATCCTCCATATCGACATATCCAGCTGTACCAAACACATCACCCGCCATGAATGCAGATGATTCACCTCATTCCTCACCTTCAGCAGTCACACATAACTACGCCATGGAGACGGACGGTAATTATTCATATTTGCTTCACTTCCTATTTTCCATTCAACTACTTACCGGCACCATACTGTTGCAGGTGAATACCTTAGCAGGACATTTGACAATAACCTCATTCACGATGACTTGATCAACGACACACAGCAGACCAACGAGCAAGGTAAGGAGAGCAGATCTCATCGAAGGTCTCGAGAACGAGCAGAAAAAAAATGGGTGGAAGGGAACGAGACACGAGAAAGTAGTGCACATCGAAGAGCACACAGACAAAACATACCACATGGGGAGAGGCATGCACATCAGCAACGTTCTAATGCTCGGTTTGCAACTAAGCAGACCAGCCCATGCACACAGTCAATAACAATGTCATGCCCCGATGCATCTACCTCGTCTGCAAACTGCCCTGTGCCAAACGGGCAATCATCACCTCATGAATCAGCATCGGCGAGCACACAAACTTACACCATTGGGACCGACGGTAACTTACACACATCTTTATCAGATTCTTATTTCTAGACATATTATATTAATTCTTTTACTTACCGACTCAAAAAAAATTTAAAGGTGACATGGAGACGTTCCTATCCAGGCTCATGGAGGATAATCCCACTCCAGGCGATCTCATGGATGATGAGTATTATCTATTCGCCGGTGAAGGTACACCCACACTGCCCTCCAGCACGGCAGCACCGATGTCGGCGGCAGCCCACAACATGGCAGCGGAAGACGGGTCCGTCGGAGAAGAGCTCGAGCGGCGAGATCCTGTGCCAGACCGCGGCGCTCCTCCGGATGTAGTCGGGCATGTCCTAAATCCCTTAGTCGCACGGGAGAGCCTCCGAGGAGCAGGTGCAAGTGCAAACTCATTTCTGCAGCCACTCTTTGTCTTGCTCTGCGCATTTTAACCTGAATTCGAAGGAGCGAGATACTGTGATCATCATCGTAGAGTAAGGTTGCTGATGGAAGCATCTGCATATATGACTGTCTTGTGTACGATTATAATAACGGATTTGCCATCAGCTCTTCTATGGTTTGTAAGAACAATATCAAGAACAAATCCATGACATACTACAACTGTAGATATAAATTGGTTTTCAATACTGTACCTATAGGGAGCTCGGGTTGGCTCATTAGTTTCAAGTACGGTATAATATATAGTATTAATCGATTTAAACTACAAAGTATTATATGATGGCCAGTGACTATAGCAATGACTATAAAATGTCTCACAATTTGGTCATTCAAGTATTTGATGCAAAATTAGGGTCCTGCAATCACAAGACCAAACCACATCCTATAGTTCCCTGTCAAGTATTTGATGCAAAATTATTTGATTTGCTGCTTGCAGAATTATTGGAAGCTAAAAATACATTATATGCTACCAAAATAAACAGGAAGTACTCAGGATCAATCACCTTAAAAGAACATGATCCTACACCAAAATAAACAGGAAATATTCTGTGCTACAACACCTACCAAATTTCGATCATATGCATCAATATAAAACAAAAGAGATTACCTATTACTCTCCTCCCTGATCAACCTTCACCAGCGGCGTCGGTACCACGAATCCTCATCGGCAAGCATGGACGAGAGGTGCGCCGCCAAATCCCTCTACCATCAACACCGCGCCCTCGAATTCGTCCATCAACGCCGCGCATCTAGGCCTTCCTCTCGGCCAGGGTGGCCGGGGTTCAGCGCGGGCTCCGGCGTGCAGGCGCCGCGCAGTTGAGGAGGAGGACGGCCGCGCTGCCACCGGCGTGCAGGCGCCGCGCAGGCGAGGGGGAGGACGGCCGCAGGGGCTCCGGCATGCAGGCGCCGCTCTGGCTCCGGCGTGCAGGCGCCGCGCACGCGAGGCGGGAGACGGCCGCGCGGGCTCCGGCGTGCAGGGGCCGCGCTGGGTCCGGCATGGAGGCGCCGCGCACGGAGGCGAGAGACGGCCGCGCGGGCTCCGGCGTGCAGGGGGCGCGCTGGCGAGGGGCCCGAGGATTGGGTCGGCGGGGTTGAGGGAAAGGGAGGAAGAGGAGGACGGCCGGGCGGATGGGCGGGCGGGCTCAAGCGTGGTGGCGGAGGACGGCCGGGCGGATTGAGGATTTGGGTAGGAGAGCGCCGCCTCCGGCGTGCAGGAAGAACAGCGTGTTTGGGAACTTTTGGGGAATTAAGAGAAGGGAGTTAGTTTTTTTTTTTTTTGAGAGGAGAAGGGGTTTGGGAAGTGGATTTTTTAGTGTCATTCCCACGTTAGGTACGAGGTGGGAATTACAGTACTAGAGTGTGTTAAAATTATGTACAGCTTGCAGACGTGCTCTGCTATGTGCTGGTCTCGCTCGTCGGCAACGGTAAGAAGCGACGTTCCTAGAGCTTGGAAACGTCCAGCGAGGTCTTGCGGCCACACATGTCGACACGGCTCTTGTAGCCTGGACGTGCAGAGCGACCTGCGGGCAAAGGACGTAGATCATTGTAGATTTTAGCTTCTGCATTGAATCCTCAAGCATCGATCACCAAACTCCGTTATATTTCAGCTATTTCTATTTTCTAACTCTGTTATATGTTTTTTTAGATCACATAAACATATGGAGACAATAAACCCCGACGGGATGATGCTTGACGGAAACAAAAGCTCACCGAATTTGACACATTCAGAAGAGGTGCAATGAAATAAATGTGTTTAAATGCATTTTTCATATTTCGATATGTAGAGTTTTTATTTTGATAATATGTTTGACCTTTGTAGGTCATGGCCGGGGCCAAAACAGATACTGTCGATACTCCGATAGAACACGCCGCCATAGGCACGAATGTGATGTTGGTAGAAGAGATAGAAAACTCATCGACTATTAAACAACCGAATAAGGTGATTGTCTTTATTTTCTACGCATGTTTTCATATGCCAATGTTTTAAGTTTTATTTTGTTCCATAAATTTTGCACATAAAAATGTTCCACTTTTGCAGGTCATGAACAATATAGATATGGATGTCATCAGTGTTCCAGAACAAGGTACCATCAAAGAGCCAAACACGATGTTTTTGGAAGAGATTTCACAGGCTTTTACACATTCAAAGGAGGTGCATTCACGGCATAATAAGCCCAAGAAAGCAAACACACATGTTATACCCGAAGGTACTTTGTTCCGCTCTGGTTGTCCTCATTTCCTTTATGCTTGATTATTTTTACTGAACTTATATATCATGGCAGACTACGTCTGCACCAGTGAAGATTTTGCTATTATTGAATCAATCATGTCTGCGCCTAAAAATACTAAGTTCGTCGACATCGGTGATTCTTTATTATCTAATGATGACTTGAGATGTCTTACACGTGATGATGCATTCTTGCCAGGCGATGTAAGTCAACAACACAGAGACCACTACTTACACATTATCTAAAATTATCTTGAACTTAAATATCTTTTATGGGTTCGATTATAGGTTATAAATGCATATATTTATTGTATAAGCGCATGCGATCATCTGCGAGAGAGACCAGGTGGAAAGGTATATCTCGATACCACATTCGCAGCTGCCGTACTGAAAAAATCAGAACATCATCGCGCCATGAAACGGGTGCATCTTTATCTAAAGCATGACATGGTAAAAATTAACTCACTGCCTATGGATCTCATTCATGTGTTTTGATTATGTGTGTTTCTTAGTCTTATACAATATTTACTTCAGGTCTTATTTCCTATAAATATAAGTAAGACGCACTGGTATTTACTGGTCGTAAATGCAAAAAAACGTGTGATTCAAATATTGGACTCACTTGGTGATTCAATGGGGCGGAGTGACATCAGCGTTATGGTAAATAACTATTGATTTTGATTCCCTCTTTACATTGTGTTTGCCTCACTATCTAATACCTTTTGTCTCGTATAAAAGTTGCAGGGACTTGAGAAGCATTTGAAAATCGCATCCCAAATGAAAGATTTTGACAAAGGTGACAGGTGGATGGATCTCGATGTCACAACATGGCCAGTAGTAGAACAGTTTCAACAACGTATGCAAACTGATGGGTATGTTGACCTCTTTTTTAGATGGATGGTTTATACGTGTACCAATAGGGCATTTGTACTATTGGTTTTATGCATGTCCAAATGTTATTTACGTTGATTTTTCTATATGAATTACTAAAACGGTGCATAATAATCTTGTAGCGCATCGTGCGGGTTATTCATGCTTAATTATATGGAATACTGGACAGGTGATGTGTTGTCTGATCAGTTCACTCAGGTGTGTTATTATTTTTGAGGATAACATTAGTAGCCGCTTACATTTTCAATAGTTGTCTTAAGGACATGTTTTTAAATATTATATTTTGCAGAAGGATATGAAAGAATTTCGCCGAAAATTAATCGTTGTGCTGGTGGAGTCCGAATTGAATAAGTTAAAAGGAAAGCCAATATACTATAAACCTACCAATGAAGAAAATGTGTCTACTTCTGATTGTATGATTGTGGAGGATCCGAAGCAACTAGAGTTGAGTGATAAAGTCCACATCATACCTACAAACCCACGCAAGTTAGTTGACGAGCTTTTCCAACACATCATGTCGATTCAAGACCCCAAATTATTGGAGTACGTAAGCAGTATGTTAAAAAAATACGATAATATGCATTGCTATGGTTTTATCATTTTTAACATTTTCCTCACAGACAGGAATGGGTGCGGAGCTCCAAACCATATCCAATAGGCTTGAGTCTTAAGAAAATTCAGGACATACTTAGGATGGACCAACATATGGACAATGACTGCTTCAACTTAGGAATTCGTATAATGGCATGCGACGAGATCCTACAGATAGCAGAGACTGATGTGCACTACATGGATCTACGCTTTTGTGTAAGTTACTACAATCTAGCATTTTCATTGTTGCCACTATGTTTCTAAACAGTTTTTTTCTCAGACGGCGATGGTGGATTCCACACGAGGTAAAAAATATCGAGTAAAGCCAAATTTACAGTTCCTAGCAACATTGTTCAATAGTTGGCCTGGGATAGACTACAAAATCGCATCACGCAACTTGGTAAATATATTCACTTATCCAACGGTGTCACATTACATGTGTTTCTAATGGTTGTCCTTTTGAAGGTTTTTCTCCCTTATGCATCCGCGGGTCACTTTAACTTGTTCTCCATCGATAAGCATGAATGTACTGTGTCTGTTATTGATCCTTGGTCCATGCCGCCATCATCGGAGGGTAAAATGCTTCGATCGCATAAGATGAAATTGATCTTACAAAGAATTGCAATCTACCTAACCGACGCACTTCCATTGGCACAACCTGGTTGGGATGCCGATATATTTTTTTGGCCACGCACGTCGCCAACTGATATTCCGCAAAGTTCAAGCATGTGAGTATATCTAAAATAAAACCCATATGTTTTAATTTTTTCGGTAATTAAGATAATAACGAGTCATTTATCTACAGGAAAGCTTCTGGTTATTTCATTTTTTATATTATGTTCTCATGGAATGGTAAAAAGTTGGTTCATCCAATATGCACGGTGGGTACTTTACGCTGCACTTTCTATTTTTTCACTAAAACTATACATGCTAATGATAAATATTGTTGTGCAGAATATTATCAACCTGAAGAAGAATTTTTTGGTACGCTTGCTCAAGTACCATCAAAATGAAGCACTCGAAAATATTCCATACATTGTACGACATACTCTAAGGAGTATCGAGGAGGACATTTTTTTAATATAAAATACTTAATTAGTGGAGTACTTATTGCATATTCAAACGATGCCAAATATATGGTTGTTAAATATATTTCAGACTGGTTAGAATGTTATAAGTTTTTCTAAATATCTTGTGGTTTTGATACACGTGATTTTTTACAACTATTGTATTGACACAATGTGAGAAAAAAGAAGCCGTAGCAACGCACGGGCATTCAACTAGTATGTTCTAGACAATGAAATGAATGGTTAATATACTGCTGCATGGATAACATACTATTCCATACAGTAATGCATTATCTGATATCGAGTATAGTGGTTTCTGCGTGTGTTCTATGTCATTTCGAAATGCCACAAAAATGTAAAACCTGTTGGCACGGGGATGGTGATGTTCGTGCTTGAAGTCTTTACTAGAGTGGTACAGGCTGGGGGTGGGTATAGGGATGATTTATGGGTACATACAATGATGATGATTAATCTGCTATCAGGTATACTAGTATTTTGAGCCGTCGACTTTAGGAAGTCCATATTTACTGACTCCAGACCACTGTCACCAAGCCCGTCTAGCTCAGTTGGTAGAGCGCAAGGCTCTTAACCTTGTGGTCGTGGGTTCGAGCCCCACGGTGGGCGTTTGCTGTAATTTTTATTATTTACACTACAACTCCACAGAAAAAGATTATAGAGTTATCACATTTTGTAATGGTTTGTAATCAGAAGTAAAAGAAGGCCGGCACATTTTCCCAACTCATTTGAATGATACTGCTTTTTCGCTGTTATTTACAATAACAATGAAAAATTAACTATGAACAAATTTCGTGGGCGCAAAAAGAATTACAAGCCTCTCCCCCTAGTGGCATCATCAGCTGCCACACCCAACTATCCCCGTGTCCGGAGCCCTGATGGCCCTCCATCACACAGCATCCATCGCCCAGGTCACGGGCTTCGGCACCCGTCTTCGCCCAGATTTCTTCTCCTTTTTCCGCTTCACAAGAGGCTTCTTCGACGGGGGAGCTTTTCTGCTGCCTGGCTTAAGTCTCCGCGATGGTTCAACAGGAGGAGCGTTCCTGCGGGACGCAATCATTTGCTCTAGTAGCTCCCTGTGGTATGCCTGGTAAAAGTCAACCGGAAAGAGATACTTGTAAGCTTAACAAGTGAGCTGTGAGCATGTGCTATGCCTGTAACTTATAAGCTTAGCAAGTGAGCATGTGATGTGCCTGATACTTATAAGCTTAGAAAGTGAGCATGTGATGTGCCTGCCTGTGGGATTCTCAACGCCAAAAATATAGTCCACTTGGTCAGGAGTTGAGTTATGAGGTAACCACTAAATAGTTGTTCAATGTGCATTCAAGAAGTGCTTCGAGGGGGCAAAGATTAGATTGGAGAAGATATAAATACCTGCACAACAAAGTTGCGTCTTTCACAGTCCAGGAACATCTGAGGCATCCAGCCAACTTTAGCCCTTATTTTGTCTCGGACGGTGCTGAAACTAATTTGATCCCTGGCAGTGAAACGGTCAACTTCATTGAACCAAAGACATGTGAAGAGATTCGAGATGGGGACGTGTTCTCTGATGATCACACAGCCTTCAGGGACATCTGCACACATTGCAAAAGGGAAACGATTAATGCTTGAAGATTAAACTGAACTGCTCATGAATCATGCAGGATGTACACTCTGATGAGTTCACTGACCACTAGTGATAGGAAGCTTGGCTGTTGAATAATGTGTTAGGCCCTCATTTCTGTAAAAATCTATTTGTTCATCAATTGACGTATTGTCATACTTTCCAGCGGCTTTATTAGCCTCTGCTTCTTCAAACACATCAAAACGACTGTAGTGCCGAGATATCGCAAAAGATGCATTCTTTCTCCACAGAAACCTGATTGGAAAATAAACAGTCAGGCTCAACATTACAGGCGACAAGAGTCCAGAGAGAATTTTTTCGCAAAATAATAATCCGATGTATGCGATTTTGATACTTCCTCCGATCCATATTACTTGCCTCTAATATGAATGTATCTAGAACTGAAATGTGTACTACAAATAAGATGGATCAGAGTACTATAATGGCAATACCTCCGGTCAGTCTCTAACCCACCGATTCAAATATGGCAGGACTAAATTTGACACAACACTAAGTATTTGCCAGATTTTTTTCCTCAAGAATACTCTCAGCACTAAGTAACACATAATAAACCAAAGCTCTTTACATCAAGCATACCTCTCAAGCAGTAAATAAGGATCCACAACAAGCTGAAGTTTAGCGTCTATCCAAACTGAAAATCTCACATTTGGAAATAGCCTATGGAGCAGAAGCTTGGGAATCTGCACCAGTAAAGTATTTGGTCATTCATCGTGCTCATAAGTCATAACAATGTATAGATACAAATAACCATGTCGGAGAGCATTAGTTTCTATATTCCTTCAATTGAACTACTGAGTCCGTTGGAACTAAAACCTCCTAGAAGAAATTTCAGTTAAGACATCTGGACAGAACTCCCAGAAATCCACCATCAACAGACAAACTTACAACCTCTTGCACAATGTTAAGTGGTTTCAACTAGCGAACTATAGGCTATAGCATGGTCCCAAAAATGAAACGAGTTAAGGTGTAAAGAGACAAGCGAAGGAAAAGCAGCATTTTATTAGATTCTGAATTTCTGATAAACTGGTTAGAGTACAAGACACCCAAAGATGAATAACCCAAAAGTATGTTTTGTAGAGTAGCCCCTCGACAAGTTTGTCACATGTACTGACCATATCACCTTACACATTTTCATTGTTTATGGAGTTAATATTTGATTTCAATATTCAATATTATCTTGAATTGCACATGATGTGTTGACTCTGTGACTGCATGTTCAAGTGGAAAGTACATTACAAAGGTTACAGTTAATAAAAAGGGCACCTTTC
Source organism: Lolium rigidum (assembly GCF_022539505.1). NCBI lineage: Eukaryota > Viridiplantae > Streptophyta > Magnoliopsida > Poales > Poaceae > Lolium > Lolium rigidum. The sequence continues at coordinate 201,996,862 of NC_061511.1, read as the reverse complement.
CCGTACGCCTGGGATCTTCATAAGGGAGGTTTCGGACAACCACTAGCCTCCAGAGGCCAACTTCATTATCTTTGTACAATGAACTAGAATTCTTGACATAAGCCATTGTTTCTTCGTCTACAAACATATAAAAGCATGCATTTGCCTTTGACAATTCACTGACATTCCTTGGATGTTGAATCATATCATAATTCCCTGGGCAATGGTATCAAATTGTGAGCAGATAATTGAATGCAAAAAAAGTTAGGGCCATTCGTAAACAGTTCTAGTACCAAAGATGGCAGAAGCTACGACGAGCCCACGACATTTCTCCATTTCTAGGAGATCGTCATCGTTGATGTCGAATCCGGTACCTTGGCCAGGTTTCTTTCCTCTGACAAATCTGATAAGACAGTGCAAACAATTTCAACCAGTATTTACATTCCGGAGTTCAAAGAACAATATTGTGCAGAAAAGCTTAGGAATTAATCTGGAATTCTGAAGAGCAGATGAATGTAACATACCCACAGTTGACAGTCATCGAACTGGTAATGTCAAAAGATTTATTTCTCTGATCCAGAGATACATGCCCTCCAAATACAGATCCCTGATTTGAGAAATTTGCAGTGCCACTGTCTTCTGAGACGTAATCTAAGTTTTGAAGAACAGGAGATGGCGAAGCCTGTGGAGGCATCAGAGCAAATGCCTGATCGACCGAGACATAGCAAACAGGGCATGCTACAGAGGAGATGAAAGAGATCAAACAATAAGGCACATATTCGCTGGGACAATTTTTTTTTTTTGCATTGCTTAACTAGAAAAAACTGCAAAGAACTGAGCTTACGTCGAGGTCCGGTGCGTTTCTTATCAAACAGGGTAGGAGGAACCGCGAAACCATCACATGGATGATTTGTCAAGTTTTCAAACGAAAGATGAAGCTGATTAGTGTTGACATCACTAGCAGAGTACTGGTCCTTGGACATCACCACAGGCCTTGCTGTGCTGGGGTAGACAGAGTTCTCGATAGCTTTCGTGACCTCGTAGTTGCTAGCAATGATGATTGAAGAAGTGGTGTCATCTGAAACAACATGCAAAGCAATAAAGGTCAGTGGCCACAGTCTGTAATAGCATCGATTTTACTATAATCTGAATTATTGACTCTTGGACCAAATATGCCTAAGAAAGATGCGACGCATTGGCCACAACGCATGTTTAAATATGCCCTAAGAAAGATGCGACCCATTGGCTTGCTTCCGTTCTGGTATTAGTTTTGATCAGCAAACTAGTTTGATATTTGGACAGCAATTTGATTACTAGCTGGCGCGGGTCATCTAAGGCTGGAGCTACAAGCAAAGCTCGGCGGAGCTAAACCCTGGCAATTTGAAATCTTAATAAAGACGTGAGGCAACAACCAGAACCATGAACCAAAACATACGGAACAGTAGCAGCGGAATTGATCAGCACCTACAGCGTCAAACAATGGAGATGAGAAACAGTAGGATGTGGGGAAGGGTCACGCAATCTGCACTGCACGGACAACATAGTAGTACTGCTGCTGTTTGAACCATCTCCAAACTCCGAAACCAATCCGAATTTCGCAGCGCCGGCTGCGTGACCTTGAACACTCTTAAACAGCTACCTAACGGCGCCAATTCAGACAGGACCGTGACCAGAGAGTGAGACGCAGGGACAGAGCGAAGCAGCGGCAGCGTCGTTGGGATTAGTACCTTTGACGACGGCGAAGAGTGAGCATAGTAGCGCGGCGGAGGCGACGGCGAGCAGCAGGAGCAGCCCCGCCCCGCGCCGGCCGACGAGGCGCAGCGCGCGGTGCAGCAGCTGCAGGCGCTCCTTCTCCCCGCCGCCGCCGCGCCACCCCCATCCCCTGGCGGGCCCCGCCTTCCTCCCGCCGGCGGCCGCGGCCAGGGCCAGGGAGCCGCTGCTCCCGTTGCGCAGCCCCAGCGGCGCGGCTCCGCTCATCGCCTCCCGCCCCGCAGCATCCCGATCGGCAGATCACGGTCCGGCCGGCCAATCGGATCCGCGCGGGGTTCCGACGCGTCGGCCGAGCCGCCCGCCGGCAGAGGGGGCCCGGATCGCGCGCGCGTGTGGGCGGGTGGGGATTAGGAGCGCGGCGCGGCGGCGACGGGGTGGATTGGCGGTTGGGAATTGGAGGGTGTGGCGGAGGTAGGTGTGCGTCCGCGAGCGCGCATGTGAGGTGATCCTCCCTCGGCTTGGAAGCGAGTGGGCTGGGCACAGACCAGACTAGTCGAGTCGAGACGACGCGCTCGGAGACGGTTCCTCCCTCCTTCCTTCCCCACTGGTGCTCGGTGGTCTCCCTCGTCGTCGGCCTGGTGCGATCCACTGCCCACACGCGGAGGCGGCTTCGGTGGAACGGCACCACCACCACCGGCTCCTCGGCTGACGACGACGACGGCGAGGAGGAGGAGGACCGGATCTGGTAGGGTAGGGTGGGTATGTGCACCTGCCGCCGGTTGGGAAAAGTAAGTATTTGTGGGGGCGTGTCGGTGGCACTTGCCATTTGGCGATGACTGGTGAGATTGCCAGGTGGACGATTGATGCATGCAAAAGCCAAAGTGTTTTATCAGCCGGCACAAACAAGTAACGTTGTAACAAACGGACCCTTTTTCGGTTGCCTTTTGAATCGATTGTGTCTGTCCGAAATGACGTTTTATCAGCCGTGGTGGGGGTACATGCTGATTCATGCCCATATTTTGCCACATTTTCTAAGTGTGCCGTCAACCTTTTTCTACGGTTGAACTTTGTGTAACTCTTATAAGGGCTAAAATCACTTTTTTTTTGGCTTTTTGACCGCATATTGTAGGGTGGATTTCGAAAGATAGGAAAGATATCCCTCTAAACCGTACATACGACCTGGTTTAATAATTGCTACCCAATATTCGGGGAACCCCTTTCCTAAGCCCATACATGTTTCTGTGGATCTTAGGGCGACTTCTTTTGGGCTCCTGCTTATGCATAAGCCAACTTATAAAAAATGGTGGAGAGAAACTGTGGTGAGAAGAAGCTCCTAGAAGCTAGTTCCTCCTGTTCTTTCGGGTTTCTGGAAATTTGGCATGTTTGATCTGTTAAGTTATGAAATATCTACAATGCTCCTAAATTAGATATGTATGATGTATCCTAAATTAGCACTAGCAAATCCAATCAAGTTCACGAAGTCATCACATGTATCTGTATCTCAAGTGCCAGGACCGATTTAATATCATGGAAATAAAATTAGCACTAGCACAACCATTTATATTTACAGAATAGCAAGCACCGCGCTAATTATCCAGCAAATTGATCATGATTTGTACACCAGTACATGGATCTAATCCACACATTTATCATGACTAATCTAGCAGACTAGCCTACACACACCCATATGGCCATGGCGGTACTTGCTGTGGGTGGATCGAAGAACCAGTCGTCGGAGGCCGGTACATGCTGCTGGTGCAGAGATTGATGTGAGAAGTGGAGAGCTGTGAGCGGCAGGGCCGGTGGCGGCTACGAGCAGAGACGCCGGCGACTGCAAGCAGCGACGCCGGTGGTGGCGGAGCGTCGGGGCCGGCGGCGCCGCCGGTGGTGGCGGAGCGTCGGGACCAGCGGCGGCTACGAGCGGCGACGCCGGCGGCCGCGGGAGGTGTTGCAAGAGAGTGCGATGTGTTTTGTGGTTTTTTTTCAACTTTTCTTGGCTGACCCCTTTCGAAGGTGGAGTGGCATGTGTTGTAAAATATACTTAACCGGAGGGGCAGGTTGATCTACCGCTTCGGTTACTGAGCCAGAAGCTCGGGAAACTCCTCTCGGCCAGTTTTCAGAATTGCGCTATGAGTTGGCTTCTCGGTGGAAATAAGCCCAGGTTAAGCAGGACACTTCTTTTAGGCTTCACCTGTTTAACACCTAGAAGCAGCTCTAGAAGCTCAAAAGAAGTGGCCCTATGGTGTAATCGGTTTGTCGGGAAATATACATACCGATATTTTTCCACCACGACGTGAATATTATCGTGTTATTGCTATTCGTCTTGCTTCTATCTGTCTCGATGTGATCCAAGCAGGCTCAAGTGCTTGAAGAGCATATCTACCAAAACAAATACAATTCCTCAACTGTTTTTGTACTAGCTACTCAATAGTGAGTATAGTTTGCTGGATTTCTCCTTTGACTACTCATATGTCATTATGTTGTGTCTACATGTTGCTCAATTGGTGCAACAAGCTAGTTTTGTCTCTTGTGACTGCTCATCAATTGTCTCTATCTATTGGTCACCTGCTGGTTCAACTTTCTAGCTTTTGTCTTGTGAATACCCATCTGTTGTTGTTGTTTGTTATTCAACAGCTGGTTTAAGATTATGTATTCTACGATGTAACTACATCATGTATCCAAAAATTGTACGAGGGGACTGCGTTCATGATCCAAAGAACGTTGTGCCATCCAAAATGTGGGACATGTGTTAGCGGTATTTGGCCACAACCCATACCAAATGTTGGGCGCAGCCTAACACACATTAGCAAGGAGAACAAAGGAGAAACTTGCTTGAAAAACAAATGCCCTTTCACTATTATATAGGAACATACTCCCTCCGTCCACAAATAAATGTACTTCTAACTTTTGTACTGAGTCAAATATTTTAAGTTTTGACCAACCGTGGAAAAAAAAAGTAGAAACATATATAATGAGATTTTGGTATAATTTGAAACTACATTTCAAAACGAATCTCGGGATACTAAATTAGTGTCATAAATGGTACTACTTTTTCCTATATATTGGTCAAAGTTTAAAGAGTTTGACTAAACACAAAACCTAGATGTACACTTATTCGTGGACGGAGGGAGTATGCTACATGTCATACACTCAGCAACAAATGCTTTACAAGCAACACATACTTGACATGCAACAAATGCATTCATATGAGGAGCTACATCCTACCAGTAGCTTACACACACATATATTATATATGACATACATACAAATGTGCTTCGACCTAACACACATGCTTTATACTACATCTTGGCTTGCGCTTCACTTCTCTCCATATGGGGTGCCTCTCCTCATATAGAGGCTTTAGGTCAGTGCTACGGTAACCGACCTAGACAACTAATGTCTAGATGACTTCTACTGCTGATCAAGCAAAACCAGATTTGGACTAGTGATTCTAGCTGTCACACAACAAATTTATGCCTTATAAGATAAGTAAAAGAAAATTGACTTGTCCTACTATTCCCTAGTAAAAACAACACAAGGATTGTAGCTAACAGATACAAGACCAAAGATAGTAAATAATATGCTTAAGTGAACAAATGCAACAATGTCCATTGCCAAGTATGTGGATCACATTTCTTTCGCAAGTGGAACCATAGGGAGATCATTGTTTCGATTTTCCCAATCATCGGCAACCACCATTGTGCTGGTATTGATTCCGATAATTTGAGCAATGGCTACCCGCAAGATGACTAGTGACAAGTGTATTAACGGGAGTGGTGTTTTGGAACATGGGAGCATATGCTCTCTATATTTTGAAATGCATCTAACACATATTTTAAATTTTTTAAAAATTGAAACAAAAAATTCGCACGTACATCTTCACGTGCTACGCGCTCACAAAGTCGTTTCATAAAAAATGAACTTATCATGTGACGTGTGTAAAAAAGACAAAATTCAGTGCTGAAAACAGTGCTTTTCACAGGATACGTTTTCTCTTTTTTGCATAGGCCACAAAAAAATATTATTTTTCCGTGAAACTTAACGCATACACATATATTATGGAGATGTACATGTAGAATTTTTTATCAAAATTTTTCCACACTTCAAAATATGTTTTGTTGGTAGAGGGAGCATACGCATCCGGGAGCCGAATTAAATTTCCGCTAACCAAAATGATTTAATACAAGTTGCCGGGTTTTTGTTTCAACTTAGGGAAGATGTTGTACTGCTCCTTTCAAAAGGTGGAAGCCATTTCGGAGCCATTGGAGAGGCCATAGGATAAGCTTGGCAGGTACAACAAGGTAGCTAGTGACTCCCAGAAGATTTAATTGCTGAAGTCTTGCAGGCCCTTAATTCTGCGAAGATACCAGAAGGGTGGAATGATACAATTATTGTACTAATTCCTAAAAATGAGGACCCAAAGAAGGTGACGGAGTATAAGCGTTTAAGTTTATGTAATGTTATATACAAAATCATAAGTAAGTGATGGCGTGTAAGACACACGTCCGTTGGGAACCCCAAGAGGAAGGTGTGATGCGTACACCAGCAACTTTTCCCTCAGTAAGAAACCAAGGTTATTGAACCAGTAGGAGTCAAGGATCACGTGAAGGTTGTTGGTGGCGGAGTGTAGTGCGGCGCAACACCAGGGATTCCGGCGCCAACGTGGAACATGCACAACACAATCAAAGTACTTTGCCCCAACGTAACGATGAGGTTGTCAATCTCACCGGCTTGCTGTAAACAAAGGATTAAATGTATAGTGTGGAAGATGATGTTTGTTTGCGAAGAACGGTAAAGAACGAGTTTGCGATAGATTGTATTTCAGATGTAAAGAATGGACCGGGGTCCACAGTTCACTAGTGGTGTCTCACCCATAAGATAAATAGCATGTTGGGTGAACAAATTACAGTTGGGCAATTGACAAATAGAGAAGGCATAACAATGCACATACATATATCACGATCACTACTATGAGATTTAATCAGGGCATTACGACAAAGTACATAGACCGCTATCCAGGCATGCATCTATGCCTAAAAAGTCCACCTTCGAGGTTATCATCCGAACCCCTTCCGGTATTAAGTTGCAAACAACGAGACAATTGCATTAAGTATGGTGCGTAATGTAATCAACACAAATATCCTTAGACAAAGTATTGATGTTTTATCCCTAGTGGCAACATCACATCCACAACCTTAGAACTTTACATCACTTTGTCCCAGATTCACACTGGAGGCATGAACCCACTATCGAGCATAAATACTCCCTCTTGGAGTTACAAGTATCAACTTGGCCAGAGCCTCTACTAGCAACGGAGAGCATGCAAGAACATAAACAACACATATATGATAGATTGATAATCAACTTGACATAGTATTCCATATTCATCGGATCCCAACAAACACAACATGTAGCATTACAAATAGATGATCTTGATCATGATAGGCAGCTCACAAGATCTAACATGATAGCACAATGAGGAGAAGACAACCATCTAGCTACTGCTATGGACCCATAGTCCGGGGGTGAACTACTCACACATCAATTCGGAGGCGATCATGGTGATGAAGAGTCCTCCAGGAGATGATTCCCCTCTCCGAGCAGGGTGCCGGAGGCGATCTCCCGAATCCCCCGAGATGGGATTGGCGGCGGCGTCTCTGGAAGGTTTTCCGTATCGTGGCTCTCGGTACTGGGGTTTTCGCGACGAAGGCTATAAGTAGGCGGAAGGGCAGGGTTGGAGGGCTGGCGAGGGGCCCACACATTAGGGCGGCGCGGGCCCCCCTCTGGCCGCGCTGGCCTATTGTCTGGCCACCTCGTGGCCCCACTTCGTAGCCCCTTCGGTCTTCTGGAAGCTTCGTGGAAAAATAAGACTCTGGGCGTTGATTTCGTCCAATTCCGAGAATATTTCCTTTGTAGGATTTCTGAAACCAAAAACAACACAAAACAGCAACTGGCTCTTCGGCATCTCGTCAATAGGTTAGTGCCGGAAAATGCATAATAATGACATAAAGTGTGTATAAAAAATGTGAGTATCATCATAAAAGTAGCATGGAACATAAAAAATTATAGATACGTTTGAGACGTATCAGTAAGCTTTTAGCAAATCGGCTGAAAGGAATTCTACCAGAGATCATTAGTGAAGCGCAAAGTGCTTTTGTACCAGGAAGGATGATCACATATAATATTCTTGTGGCCTATGAGTGTGTTCATACAATCAAGAGGAAGTCTGGTAAACAAGGTATTTGTGCGGTCAAATTAGATATGCACAAAGCATGCGACCGAGTGGAGTGGAAATTCCTGAAAGCTATGATGCTGAAGCTAGGTTTTGACATCCGATGGATAAACCTAATGATGGAGTGTGTATCTTCGGTAAGGTACCGAGTTCGTTTTAATTCTTATGAAACTGACCAATTTGTTCCTACCAGAGGTTTACGACAGGGAGATCCTCTATCCCCATATCTCTTCTTGATTTGTTCGGAAGGATTGTCAAGCTTGTTATCTCACGCGGAAGAGGATGGATCTTTAATGGGTATCAAAGTTTGTCGTGATGTTCCATCTGTTTCTCATCTTCTTTTTGCCGATGACTCACTTATTTTGATGAAAGCGAATGATGCTAATGCAAAATGCTTGAAGGATATCTTGGATATTTATTGTGCATCTTCAGGACAACTTGTTAGTGTTGGTAAATCTAGTGTATATTTCAGTCCTAACACTGGGGCTAAAGTAAGAGAGGAGGTTTGCACAATTCTTGATATTATGACAGAAGCTATATCAGATAGGTACCTTGGACTACCATCTATTGTGGGAGCGGACAGAAGTGATTGTTTCATGTATTTGGTTGAGAGAGTACAAAAAATCATCAGCGGATGGAAAGAAAAAACTTTATCAATGGGTGGTAAGGAGGTTCTTCTTAAAGCAGTGGCACAAGCAATATCAGTATATGCGATGTCTGTATTCAAAATTCCGAAAAGTATTTGCAAAGGAATAACCGATGCAATCTCGCAGTTCTGGTGGGGTGATGATGCCAATGATAAGAAGATGCATTGGTTTGCATGGTGGAAGTTATGTATTCCCAAGAAGAGAGGAGGACTTGGGTTCCGAGATCCTCATTGTTTCAACTTGGCAATGCTAGCAAAGAAGGCTTGGAGGTTACTATGTGAACCTGATTCTTTATGTGCCAGAGTTCTGCGAGCAAAATATTACCCGGATGGTAAACTTTTAAAAGCCAAAATGAAGAGTGGAGCTTCGTTTACTTGGCAAAGTATTTTGGCGGGTATCCAAACTTTCAATAGAGGTTGCATATGGCGAGTGGGAGATGGGTCTCAAATTGATATCTGGAATGACCCATGGATACAGAATAGCCCAGATGGTATGGTCATTACTCCTAGAGGAAACATAGTACTATCAAAAGTGGAGGAGCTTATTAGTCCAATTACTGGTGATTGGGATGAGGACATTGTTAGAGAAAACTTTTTGACTATTGATGCTAATAGGATTCTTGCTATACCACTATCAACAAACGGTACGGAGGATTTTGTGGCATGGAGATACACAAAGAATTCTCTTTTCACTGTTGGTTCAGCTTATCACGGCGAGTGGAAACACCAGTTTGGGAGTAGGGAGAGAAATATTCATGCTCCAGGGCAGTCAAGCATAAATAATGTATGGGATTCTCTATGGAAATCTTCGGTTTCGGCAAAGGTAAAAATATTTTCATGGAAATCTCTTCATGGTATTCTTCCTTGTTATGGTGTCCTTGCAAATAGACATGTGCCATTATCTAGCCAATGCCCACGATGTGACATCCATTGTGAAGATATACGATATACTCTCTTTGGTTGTGATAGTTCTTTGGAAGTTTGGAGTAAACTTGGACTAGCAGATAAGATAGAAGATGCAATGCTAGTTGACCAAGCAGGTAGTGCTGTTCTTGAAGAATTGATAGTGAATCAGCAGGTTGAAAATACAAGGGAATTGATTCTTACCGCCTCCTGGTATATATGGTGGATGCGCCGCCAACTTGTGCATGGTGATAAAGTACCTACAAGTTCGATTGCTGCGATGTCCATTCGAGTAATTACAACAAATAATATAAGGGCAATCAGAAAGAATTCAGAAAATAAGAAGAGTGCATGGACAAAAGCGAAAGAAGGACATGTTATGGTCAATGTCGATGCAAGTTTCAATCCAGTGAATCTTACAGGTGGAATTGGAGCAGTCATTAGAGATGATCATGGGCGATTTATTGCTGCATGTAATGTTTTGGTCCAATATGCCATTGATGCAAACACCTTAGAAGCTCAAGAGATTAGTAGAGGCATTGCCTTAGCCAATGAGGTGGGTTGTTCGCGTATTATTATTCAATCCGATTGTCTACAAGTGATTGAAGCCCTTCAGACGGGAAGTTTCCCATCAACGACGGCGGCTGCTCTTTCTGATGATATTTATATCCAAGCTTCTACATTTTCTAGTTGTGAGTTTAGTTTCTGTAATAGGGAAGCAAACTTTGTTGCTGATTGCTCATCGAGAGAGACGGATTTACTCCCATGTGTGTGGGTAGATGATCCGCCGAGTTTTATTGTTTCCCTTTTAATTGACGATGTATCTATTATTTAATTAATAAAGCTTGCAGCAGAGTCCTGCTGTTTCTCTCGGAAAAAAAAGGTAGTGACTCCCATAAAAAAAGAAGCGAACAAAGGATCGGTGTCCGTAGTGAGACATGTAAATTCTGACAATGATGTTACAGAAAGAACCCGTGCAACACCATTCAACACATGTGGCAAACTTTAAACATCCAATTCAGAAAGAAGATACACGGACATTCCCACAATCGAGTTACATAAATAAACAACTGTAACCGAAGAAACATAAAGCCAACCTGACAGTGTGACATCACTACATTTCCCCGGTAGTACCAATCTCCAACAGTTAACTTATCTTATCATCCATTTATTCAAGTACTTAGCATCCCTAATGAAACAAAAAAAAGTACTTAGCATCCATGCGTACGGTGCACCATTGTTCTACACCTACAAATACATGTATCCACGACACTGGCATACGACGAACGAACGAGCTCTCGATGGGCGGATGGATCGATCAGTAGCACTTGTTAGGGTACTCGGGCTGGAAGAAGAAGTTGCCGGCGGAGTAGAGCGCCTGCAGGCCGTCGGCGCGCTTGTCGAAGCGCTCGAACTTGAGCGTCAGCCCCTTGCCGGCGCCCGGGTACTCCGGCACGGGCAGGTCGCACAGCGGCGAATGGGAGGCCGTCGCATACACCTTGCACTCGTCGATGGTGAAGGACGTCAGCTGCGACGACTCGATGAGGAAGTAGCCGCCCTGCCATGTCACCCCCGGCACCAGCTTTGTCCGCCGCGGACCGTGGCTGCACCGCAGCTCCACCGCCGCGCCTGCGCACATTGACAGTCAGTGTCATATGTCTGGATCCATGGCGCCATGCCATGACGAAAGAATAATAGAAGTTTGTGGGGGCTATAGGGGTAGTTAATTAACCTTCGAGCGGGGAGGCATCCATGGGGGCGTTGTAGCCGCTGTACTTGCATCCCTTGCACCACACCATGCCCTGCACCGCGATGCTGAAGTTCACCGTGGCCGGAGGCGGGGGCAGGCCCATGGCGGTGGCGCCGCCGCCGCATAGCAGAGAGAGGAGCGTGACGGAGAGGGACAGCACGAGGCACTTGGCTAGCAGAGCAGCCATGGTGCTCGATGTTTCCCTAGCTAATTAGCTAAGGCCGGTTAGTAGATCAGCTACGGTACGGCCAAGCAGCTATTCGTCAGTACAAGATCGAGTAGCTGGCTAGGACTAGGATAGGTTGCGAAGATAAGAAGCGAAAGAGGTTGCAATTTATAGCAGCAGTAGGATACTAGCTGAATCCATGATGTATAAATAATTCGTTTCGTGACCGAGGTTTTTGCTTAGGATCAGCAGAGGTGGATGGAGGGATGGATTGTCAAGTTGTACTGCAAGTTGCGCTGAAAATATGATCAGGGCTCGTCGATCGGGGATTAGATCGAGGGCCAAGATGTGATTTTGGAGTGCATCGCAAGCCAGCTGCTACACTTCGTTAACAGCAGCGGGTCACTAGTAGAAAAAGAGGCTTCCGTCCACCCCCATTAGTTCCGGAAATATTCGAACCGCGACTAAAGGGGGCTTTAGTCGCGGTTCGGGAGGCGACCCGCGACTAATGCTCCATCCGCGACGAAAGGGTACCCCTTTAGTCGCGGTTCGGGAGGCGGCCGGCAGAAAAACCTTTAGTCGGTTTTTCCGAGTTTTTTTACTCCCACGCACCCTGCACCCACCCCCCCGTGGATCGCCTTTTTTGGTTTGTAAAATACAAAAGAAAATGATAGAAAATTCAAAAAAAAAATTGTTTTCAGATTCTTGTATGTTATGCAACCTACTATTCGGAGAAATTAAGAAATTCGAATTTCCACTTTTTTTGCAAAAAACGTTTAAAAAATGGTAAAACCGCAATAACTTTTGCATACGACGTCGGAAAAAAACGTAAAATATATCAAAAAAATCCTGGGAAAAAGTTACATCCGGATTCACCCGGGTTTACCCGGTTAGCCAATTTTTAGATTCTCAAAATTCCAAATGGAAATACAAAAGCAGGAAGATTTTAGTTTTTTCTATAAATTATGGATTTTATATTTTTTGAATTTTTTAAAACCTAAAATTAATAATTTCATTCTGCATAAAGATTACTATCATTTTTACCCAATTTTTAGATTTTCAAATTTTTAGATTTTAGGTTTGGCAAAAAAATATTTAATTAATTAATAAAATTAAAAATAATACAAATTAAAAAGTTAATGTTTATTTATTTATTCAATATTATTATTACATCATTACTTTTATTTATTAAAAGAATTATTTGAAATTCAAACAATAAAGAAATGTGACATCGATCAACATGTTAATAGGATTGATATGATACTACTATCACATACATGCGCGCGAAGCATTTGGATGCGGAACGGAATGGAACTCGGAAGTTAAGCGTGCTAGAGGTGGAGTAGTGGGAGGATGGGTGACCGAGCGGGAAGTTTGACCACGAGTAAGTAATTTGACTAGAGATAAGTGTAGTTAGAGATAGAGACTAAGCTATGCAAATAACTGAAATAAGAGAAATTCTAAAAAAAAAGAAAAAAAAACGGAGTGAAAAAAAATTAGAAATCCAAATGAATTAAAAAAATTTAACGAAATAGCCTTTAGTCCCGGTTGGGGACACCAACCGCGACTAAAGGTCCTTCGCCCAGGCGCACGGTAGCCGCCCACGTGGACGGGCGCTTTAGTCGCGGTTCAGTAAGCAACCGCGGCTAAAGCGAGGCCTTAGTCGCGCTTAATTAGTCGCTGTTGCGCAACCGCGACTAATGGCAGTTGCGAACCGCGACTAAAGGCTATTTTTCTACCAGTGGGTGCTCATTGCCGGGGAGCGCCGTAGCACGCTTCCAGGTATAAGCTGACTTAGAATATGCGACGGCACGTAAACGTACACCTCGTTTACGATCAACTAATTAAATTCGCGTATGATTTGTTGAGTTCAGGCGCAGTGTCAGTGTACTACGAGTATACTGTAGTCTGTAGTTACACTTTACCTTCGGCTATGCCCACTCTAGCTAGCTAACACCATCCGGAATTACGGATCATGAGCTAATAGCCAGCAAACCGAGGGGGCATCGGATGAATAAGAGGAACTTGAAATGCTCCATATCATACGTAGCGTTCAAGGCATGTTGGATCCATTTCAATCGGGAATTTAACTTCTATTCTTAACTGACGACGGGGTTCAAGGTGTTCGCTTAAAATAACTGAAGGTAAGTACGAAGTATTATAAGCAAACAGTAAAACGAACGGTGTCTGCCACTCCGGCGAGGCCAGGCAAAAGGAGCTCTCTGGAATTTTTTGAGGGGTTACACACGAACTAGTGAACCTAAGGAGCCAGCCCGCGACACTGTCGTACGTGATCTATCCTTGGTACTCTTGTGAATAGATGGTAATTCTAAGAGCATCTCCACTCGTTGGCGCTCCTAGGCCGAAATCCAACGCTATTTAGCGTTGAATAGATGTAATTTTTTTCCTGGGGAGGTTCAGATTTCCAGCAGCGAACCCACATCCGACCCCAAAGACCGGGCGAATTCGGCCAAAATCAGCCAGTTTTTCAACCAAATTTTGGCACAATTTCAGTATTACCGTGGTGAAGTTCTAAATCAGCCCATCGTTGAATCCTTGCATTTCATGAGTTCCAAAATTGTTTTCAGGCTTAACCCACGCCCAGCGCAATAGGCACTATTGGGCCGATCTGTTTTTTTAGGGGAGAGACAGGGATTTTATTCAACTTGGACAAATAAAGATACACAGTTCCGTGCTTCCATGAACTACATACACGGCGTCCAAACTCATCTGAAATGGCATTTCTAGCCACTAAGTGAGCTTCGACATTACTATCCTTGCTTTCATGCTGAAACTTGTAGAGATGAGGAATGGGGTGGGCCAACTTTCGTTACCTAGTGACAAAGGGTGGTCCAACAACCCGATTGATGATGCTAAAAAGGGTAACAAAATTGGTTGAGAAAGAGACACATCCACAGTTTCTCTTTGTCCCGTTGGTTCCAGAAAAGTTCTAGTCTGAGGATGAATGGATGATATCCCGTCGGTTCGAGATGATTGTTCATGTGGTAAGAATAAACCTTTTATCGAAAATGCTTTAATGTTTTTAAAAATCTACCTGGTGTCTATCTCAAAGGTTGTTTCATTTCATGTTTCGTATATTTTAAAATATGTTTCACTATTAGGTGAATCCGCGTGAAAAGAATGTAACATGTTTTGAAAACCTGTATGAAAAATAGATTTCACTTTAACGAAGTGTATGTTCCGCGAAGCCTCCACGTTCTCTTGGGGTGGGTGCTGAAGCCTCCGCAAAAGCACTGCACAGCTGGTCTGTGCCGACAACAATGACGCTCGCGAGCGCCATTTTTCTTCCTGGAGGTGCTGTCATGAAGCTTCCCCCTTCGAGCTCTGGAGTTTCGCCGGCTTCACTAGCGTAGTTAGCCAGTTCTCGGGGTGTTGGTGTCCTCTGTTTTGACAGGATGCTCAGTGTGCTAGTCCTGTGTGGTTCAGATCCGCGGAGTGGCATCTCGGGGCTTGGGGCCTCAAGCTGAGCCGCCGGTGTTTTGCTGAACTCTTGGGCGCTCTTATCTTGTAGTTTAGGGCCTGGCCCTGGTCTGCTTGTTCCTTTGTGGTAGGCTTTAGCTCTTCACCCTTGGACTTGTATCTCTAGCTGGTACCCCCAGTTTTTTCTTTTCTCTTCTTTTTTCTTTGTTGCGTGCTACCTTGTACTCCTGGTCAGTTGATGGTTTTGTTAATTCAAAGCTGGGCTCGTCGAGCCTTATGTTTAAAAAAGTGTATGTTCCCACATTGATTCTCGAGCACATGTGAAACATCAATGAAATACTTTCGTGAAACCTCTCCGATGTTGATATTGGCAATTGTTTTGGGCTATACATATGAGGGCAACAAATGACTGTCTAAGGTACTTTGCTCCGCTAGGGAAGGAGCCAGACGTGAGGGTTTCACTGGTTTCCCTAGTCCACACGATGGCGATTTGTGTTGTAAAAGACCAACTTTATAGTAATACACATGATGTATATTTTTGTGTGGTAACATAATACGATTGCACTTCTTTCAGATAAGTTCTTGTACTTTTTATGCATAGAAAGTCAATGCTTCGGATTTGGACCACAATTTTTGTAGGATTGTACTCCCTCCGATCCGAAAAAAGCGTCGGAGGCAGCAATTAAGCAAAAAAAACCTCGGTCTCGCCCTCAAAACTCCCGTCCGTCCTCTCCCACTCGTCTCGTCTGGTGTGTGGCCGTGAGGCGGCAAGGCCGCGGGCGGAAAGTTCACGGACCAAGTCCCCTTGCTCGCCACCACGGAGCCCATCACACCAGGGTGGTCCGGCGAGCGGGCCTAGCGACGTCCGGTGACCGGCGACCCGTACGACCTCCAAGATCGAGCGCCCCAGTGATCCAATCGATCTCCACCGGCACCAAATCGAGCGCCCCAGCGATCGGATCGAGCTCCACCGCCACCAAATCGAGCGCCCCAGCGACCGGATCGAGCGCCCCTCGATCGAAGCGACCAGATCGAACCTTCGTCGCCAGGCGTCCAACCATCCCGTCCCCAGATCCCGCGATGACGGCCAGTCAATGGATAGAAGAGGAATGGGGTCGTGCTTCTTTTTGTGAATTTTAGAGGGCTTTATTGTAAAACATAATTTGTACTAGTCTCCGGACAGTTTTTTCGGATCGGAGGGAGTATTATTTTCTACTAATGCCGAGTATGACATAGACACACACAATAAATACATTCATGTACCCACACATCGTCCACTCAGGACCCGAAGTCATGGAGCAACATTACCAAAGTCAAATTGATGCCTTGCTACCGGAGAGACGTCTCCATAAGAGAATAATCCGCTTTATCTATTTTCCATTCTAGGTACAATTGTTTGGTATTATCCTTTGTATGTTCTTAATGAAATCTCTTTGCTTTCCTACGACCCACCTTGATGTTTCTATGCTCTCTTCCTTCTCCTCCCTCCGAAAACATGTGATGACCCCATGTAACTGTTCTACTATCGTTATAAATCTCTTTAGGCCAACGTAAGCTCGCCGTAGTCCAGGTCATTTCTTTCCTTTGCCTGGTTGGGCTATATCAAACAGTCTACATGAAAAATTCACACGGCCCAATTGGGGCGCGCATGTAAACCACATGTGTTTCAGTGAACACTAGTGTAGTGTACATCATTAAACATTGTCGCAAGACCGTATGACTTGATTTAGCAATGTGCAGCTTCTCCACGTTAGTTCGGGAAAAGATATTCTTGGCGAATGGCACTATCGGAAATGTCGCTTCAACCTTGGGTCGCTACATCAAGGCTTGGTGGGATGACATGCTCAAGGGGTCTGTTGAAGGAGAAGAGAAAGGAGGCCAGGGTTGCTTCATTTATGCCATGTGGCTTGGAAAGAGCGGAACGTACAAAAGGTTTTTTCGCAACATAGCTCTCGTTCCGGACACCGTGGTAGCATTGTTGAGGGAGAAGATCCAGCGGTGGCTAGTGATACGTCTCCGACGTATCGATAATTTCTTATGTTCCATGCCACATTATTGATGATATCTACATGTTTTATGCACACTTTATGTCATATTCGTGCATTTTCTGGAACTAACCTATTGACGAGATGCCGAAAGGCCGGTTCTTGTTTTCTGCTTGTTTTTGGTTTCGAAATCCTAGTAACGAAATATTCTCGGAATTGGACGAAATCAACGCCCAGGTTCCTATTCTGCCCGGAAGCATCCAGAACACCCGAGAGCCGCCAGAGGGGGGCCACAGGGCCCCCAGATGATAGGGTGGCGCGGCCAGGGCCTGGGCCGCGCCCCCTACTGTGTCATCGCCTCGTCGACCTTCCGACTCCGCCTCTTCGCCTATTTAAAGGTCCCTGGCCTAAAACTTCGATACGGAAAAACCACGGTACGAGAAACCTTCCAGAGCCGCCGCCATCGCGAAGCCAAGATCTGGGGGACAGGAGTCTCTGTTCCGGCACGCCGCCGGGACGGGGAAGTGCCCCGGAAGGCTCCTCCATCGACACCACCGCCATCTTCATCAACGCTGCTTGTCTCCCATGAGGAGGGAGTAGTTCTCCATCGAGGCTCGGGGCTGTACCGGTAGCTATGTGGTTCATCTCTCTCCTATGTACTTCAATACAATAATCTCATGAGCTGCCTTACATGATTGAGATTCATATGATGATGCTTGTAATCTAGATGTCATTATGCTAGTCAAGTGGGTTTTACTTATGTGATCTCCGGAGACTCCTTGTCCCACGTGTGTAAAGGTGACGAGTGTGTGCACCGTGTGGGTCTCTTAGGCTATATTTCACAGAATACTTATTCATCTGTTATGAATGGCGTAGTGGAGTGCTTATTTATATCTCTTTATGATTGCAATGTGTTTTGTATCACAATTTATCTATGTGCTACTCTAGTGATGTTATTAAAGTAGTTTATTCCTCCTGCACGGTGTAATGGTGGCGAGTGTGTGCATCCGTGTTAGTACTTGGCGTAGGCTATGATTATGATCTCTTGTAGATTATGAAGTTAACTATTGCTATGATGGTATTGATGTGATCTATTCCTCCTACATAGTGTGAAGGTGACGAGTGTGCATGCTATGTTAGTACTTGGTTTAGTTGTGTTGATCTGTCATGCACTCTAAGGTTATTTAAATATGAACATTGAATTGTGGAGCTTGTTAACTCCGGCATTGAGGGTTCGTGTAATCCTACGCAATGGTGTTCATCATCCAACAAGAGTGTAGAGTATGCATTTATCTATTCTGTTATGTGATCAAAGTTGAGAGTGTCCACTAGTGAAAGTCTAATCCCTAGGCCTTGTTCCTAAATATCGCTATCGTTGCTTGTTTCTTCGTTTTCCTGTGTTACTACTGCTGCGTTACTACTGCTCATACTTATTCATACCACCTGTATTTCACTATCTCTTCGCCGAACTAGTGCACCTATTAGGTGTGTTGGGGACACAAGAGACTTCTTGCTTTGTGGTTGCAGGGTTGCATGAGAGGGATATCTTTGACCTATTCCTCCCTGAGATCGATAAACCTTGGGTGATCCACTTAAGGGAAACTTGCTGCTGTTCTACAAATCTCTGCTCTTGGAGGCCCAACACTGTCTACAAGAATAGCTAGCAAGGATTCTCGAGATGTTGTAGTTACTCTTTAGGCTTGTAATTCTTAGTTGATCCTAAAACTTCCGTACATAACACTCTTTCTATCTAATCGGATGGCATGGCGCCTTAACCCTGAAAAAGTCATCCTTAAAATAATTTATCTATTTCCAAGCTGAATTAGAAATAATCATTTTTAATGCCAACGTTTATTAGTTCTAAATCATTATTTATTTATTGGGAATTCTAAAAAATATTTATATCTCTCCTATCCACTAAAACCATGACACTTATTATGGATTGGAGGGAGTAACTTGGGTGGACTTAAAACTGACTTTTCCAAGCGAGCTAGAAGTGCAAAATCCCTTCTGAGAAAACGTGACCAAAAAGAAAAAAAACATGACCAAATCAACTCATTAACTCGTCGACGAAACAACAAACTGACAAAGGGAGACGTTACACACAGTCACACATGGACGAGCAACCGCTCCAACGGCCAACATGAAACTACGATCGATCCTCTACTGAAATTAAGGAAACCTACGCGCGACAACAATCTCTTCTTATTATTGCCTTCGACTAAGTACGTGCGAGAGCCTACCTCAACCATCACTAGCGTCCCTCACAGCACTCGTGCATTCCAGCATCCATCTCATCACACACGTACGCAAGTCTCAGTAGTGACGCGGGCACTTGCGGCCCTTGCGCGGCGCGTACATGAGCACGCTCTTGGAGCTGTAGACGTTCTTCTTCTTCTCCGACTGCTCGAGCACGATCCCCAGCGAGGCGTCGGCCGGCAGGGACGGCGCGTCGCAGCGCGCCGTGGGTGACGTGCGGAGGTACACCCTGCAGCTCTCCCGGCTGAACATGGCCACGTCGTACACCATGAACAGGAAGTAGCCGGTCTTGTCCGTCGGCGTGCTCGTCATGTTCAGCACCCTGTACGCGCCGCCGCTCTTGCCGCCGCCGCCGTAGCACACCAGCTTCGCTGTCGCGTCTGCGTTGATGCACATCATTGTAGTACAGATTAATACGGAGAGGTTAAGAAATAGTCAAGTTTTTCTTTGAACGGGGTGTTGATCATCGGAGAGGACGTACTGGGGAGAGGCGAGGCGTCGATGTCGCGGTTGTAGCCGGGGAGCTTGCAGGTCTTGCAGAAGATGACGCCCTGGACCATGATCACCGGTTGGGCCTTGGCCGGCGACGTCGGCGACGGAGCTGGAGCCGCGTGCTTGTACACGGCCGGCTCGTCCATGGTCGTAGACGCATGGGAAGGGAGCATGGCGACCAGGAGGAGCACGGCAACGGCTGCCACCCCGGCGCCATGGATCTTGATCATGGAAACCATATTCTCAACGGTAATATCTTGCGCTGTGGTTGGAAATGGTCGAGTTGCGATGCTATCCGTTAAGTTAGACGAGCTAATTTATAGAGTGGCCGGGACATTGGTCGATCCATCAGCTTGCTAGGGTTTCTGCATGTCTTCTGTTTGACCAGTTGCTTCGTGATCAAACAAGTGACTGAGCTAGCGGCCAGATGAGATTCCGCTTGCAGTTAATGCATTTGTTGTGTTGCCAACAGTAGAGACGCTGTAGAGGTTCTAAACAAATGCAGAGCAGTGAGCTGCAAGTTAATCTTCATGCATTCAGGGAAGCACCCTGGGTGAATCCTGCCATGTTTTTGACGCCTTCTATTCTGCTAAGGTTGAATCAGTTGGAAAGGATGTGACTGAAGAACATGGTGTGTTTGTTTACTTCGAATCGTTGACAGAGTTTGACCCTTTTACCGAATCTTGGTGTCGCTTTTTTACTGTACTCTTAGTCTCTTACTGCTAGCTGGTACTACACTCCTACTACCTTGGGTTTCGATTTCCCTGAAAGGGTTAGCTAGATAGACTGGTCATGTTATCGGGGAGCGTTGCCCGGAGGATTCTGCGGAACGGCGACCTTTGTTTCTACTCATCTCGGTCCCTGAATAACGAAAAGATTACTGTTTTTGCGCTGGGAATCTGTGTGGAGTTGCTGCTAAGGCAAGCAACTTGCCTCCTGTCTCCCCCTGATTCCAGGTATCGATTGCAGCGACAAAAGCATCAGAGGAAAGCTTGTTTCGTTTGTTCCTATTTCGACAGCAGTAGGTTTTTACAACAGTTAATTTTTGTATAGCAGCTCACTTCACCATGCCTTTAATTTGTAGACAGTTTATTTTTCAGGCCAAGTTTCTTTCTGAGGGAAAAACGTTTTTGAGGGGAAAAACTTCAATCGACATCATTACAATGTATGGATCAGGCGGCAAATCCAAACATAAATAGCGACCTGGTTCTAAATTTGGGGCATATTTGGTTTCAGGCCAAGTTTGCTTCACTATATTTGCACTCGGCTCTCCTAGCTGAAGCTCGTAGCTCTGGATACGGCCCGCACCCTTGCAGGTGTTTCGCGAGCGTCGCTGCCGGCGAGCTGGGAGGAAACTGCTCCCTAGCGCGCGCGCGCTCGGGAGTACCGGTTCGCTGAACAACTCGATTGATGGACTCGGGCACTCGGCCCATATAAGCGTTTCTTCATTCGTTTTCGTTCGAGTACCAGTCAACTTCGCTTTCGTTCGAGGACTGTCAGATGCATGATTCCGGTTCCTCCGTGTACGTGATGACGCCCAGCTGCCAGCTACCAGTTCACGCGAGAGCTGGGATGTTCAGCTCATGTTTGTTAGTCACGCACACCCTTATTTATCTATAGACACGAGATCTGGTTTCCGTACTTTTTGATTGAGCGTTACGTTTCCTTGTGACCCGAGCATTCTATTCACTAGATTTAGATGTGCGCCTTGGCGCACGACCCCGTGAAGCTTATGTTCATTTCTTATAGATGAACACATTGGACTAAGGTGTTTTAAAAAGAAGTGCATAAACAACCGAGCACGAAAGAATGACACACCGAAAGACAACATTGCAATAGCATTCAAATCCGATGGCCAAATAAGCATAACATAATCTTACTATTGTTCATGGTTTTGCTTCCAGGTACATAACTAATAATATAGGTATGAACAATCATAGGGAAGCTTCTACCCCTTGTTCGATGTTGTATTGTCATTGCAATCACATGTTGTTGCAGGAAAAAGCTCGCTTCATGCACATATCTTTTGTACTACACCAAACACAAGCAGGGAGCAAGATTAATGTAACAAACCAATATTCAAACAAGGGAAATATTCACATAGACCTCATTTTTTATATAAGATGTGCAAACCAGACGACAACATTTAGCGAGAACAGGTTATCAATTTCATTTTACGGATACAAAGAAAAATTATCGGCTGATGAAGAGGAGAAAACGGGGAAAATATATTACATACATATACTAATACATGGTTCCGAAATAACACGGAGGCATCTCATCCGGGTTCGCGAGAGAGTTGTTCCATTATTTACATATAATTCAGACGAAACATTAAACACGGATGATTCGGACTCGATCAAATATAGAAAAAGCCCCTATGGTCTTGAGCATGTCATGTGACTCCAACGCTTATTGATTAAGATCAGTAGCCACAGCATGTGTGTCATCCAAGGCGCTGCAGTTTGGAGTCCAAGAAATGAAAGGCAAAACTGAAAATATCCAATAAGGGGCAACAAATATAATTTCAGGGAAAAACACTTTAAACTCGAGATAGAGGAACCGGAGAGGAAGAAGCTTGCATCATGTCGTGAGCAAGCTGTTGCCACAGGAAGAAACGGCAGATAGGAGCAACCGAAAGAACAATTCAATCGGGTGCAGATTCAGCTAACACCGACATGTATGTTATCCTTCCTTGCGTATTGTGAAGCAACATATGCTAGAATCTGTAATTTGAGCTGCACAATATCGTAGAAATTTAGTTTCTTTCTACTGTCGCGAGAAGCTGAACTATCAGCGCAGATCTGAACTAAAATAGGAAACCAAGAAGCAAAAGCTAGAGGAAAAGAACTATGACATTTCAAAGCATACTTTAGCTCTGAAATATAAGTAAAGCTATCCTTTGGTAGCACGATTAATAATCAGAAACTGAACGGTTGTAGGTAGAGAAAATCTTGTAGACATAGTAGTTCACTATAAAGTTGTCTTTCTAGAGCAATAAGAAGCAACATAAATCAGGAAACATAAAGAGAAACTCCTTATACACTTGTTGCCTGCAGACATATACTCCCAAAAACATACGGTAGAAAGGCACAAAAAACACAGTACTAACTACTTCTGGAAAGACAAGTGTCATAAGCCCGTAAAGTATCGGGCTTAGGATGCAAAACCATTACTCAAGAGTAATTCTGGAAAGTTTTCAAGTCAAACATTCTTTAACTTGAGGATATTTGTGTTGGCTATCTAATTATGCTCTATGAAGGAATGTACATAAGCCAACCATTCGGTGGATACTTTAACTTGACGAGTGAAATAAACTAAGCGATGCATATGATGAAACAATGAAAGCTGAAGGTTACGAAAATTTTGTGCAAATTCTTCTCTTCTATCGCATTCTTAGTGTCCATCTTGGAATCATTTACTTCGAATTCCATGCTTTTCCTGTCATTGTGAAGAATATCCATGTGGTCCTGCCTATCGCGTGTCACATCAGTGATCGATGGGAAAGCCGCATATAATTTCTAGGCATGACACGATTCAGATGTAAGAAAAAAAGAACAAGAAAAATCCATAAATAACGTTGTATCTAGACGACTTGAAAACCACATGGTCCTGTTACTATTTGTGGGTCTATGATTTTCTCTGGCATGACTAAACTTAACTGCAAGATTGTGAGCATGAAAAATGGATGCTTTGTGCCCACTGAAATGTTATCCCTACCTGGAAAGCATTGGTTGCTGATTACCAGCAGCAAGTTCAGATGCCACTCAGACCCTTTCTTGCCTACAGAAAAAGAAAACAAAGCAGTAGTTATTTCCCACAGGTACAAATGGGAGCGAAGCCACTAATGAATACATCAAGAAACATAACGTGTCCATATGCTTTCTCAGAATAAATAGCAGCCAGTAGAGGGCATTGCAATTTAAAAAATTGAAGAGTAAAGAAAACATTGCAAGTGCAGAATGTCCACTCTTCAACTTCAACGATCATTCTACAAAAATAGTGTACAGTCCATTCATGATCACTTTTTAGTCCAACCAAGTAGGGGTAAACTTAACACATATGGCTTACCAAAACATGCATTTGTTCATGGAAATAGGATCACGACGTTTCAAGCACCTAATTATATCTGCATAACTGGTACATCTCAATATGCACAGAGGCAACCAAGCACACTTGGCAACACACAAGATCAATAAACGAAGTGGCAACCTATTTTTTGGTGTTTGCCACACCCATTTCTAAGAATATGGGAACCCAAAATAAGGAAGATGATAGTTTTTCCTAGGAAACGAACAAGCTGAATGCAATGAAGCATACACTTACAGGTTTAGCATGTGGTGAGACCCGGAATACACCCAGTGATGTCAGTTCCCTTCATATGGAAAACCCAAAACAAGGAAGATGGTAGTTGTACGTTGGTTCGATTACCTGAGAAATGTTTCTATCTATTGGTTCCTTACATGCTAGCAACTTTGAAGTAATTATTGAGATATCTTCCAGCAAAATTTATTGGCAAGTAGCCTGACCATCTTCCAGCCAATAAACTCCTTGCAACAACCACACATAGCAGTGTCATTGAACTATAAGCACTAAGAACTGAACACAACCTATAAGGTTATTGATACAAATATGGATATATGCTAAACTGACATGCACGACAACTTCAAACCCATTGATTTAATTCCGTTGGATCAGAATGAGTAGCAAACTGAAATAGTAATAAACCTGCAAGATTAAGAGAATATTTTCACATCAAATAGGAGAAGAAAACATTAGTTTCACATCCATACAGTAAGCACAAATTCATAGAGAAATATTTGTTTTGTGCGCCAGAGTTAAGCCTGGAATGGCCAACTAAATAAACAAATGGAATGCTGTTAAGTAATAAAATAGAAGAAATGGATACGGACCAACCAGAAACAAGCTGGAACAGGGTACAATATCATACTCCGTACCATCATTTTTACTCTGAATATGTTTATGATAAGATAACATATCAGTTAAAAACATCTTCTAGTTGTCTCTTCGGCTTGAATATCTCCATAATTGTTGCCCTAATTTTATAAATCTTGAATACTCCACCATATACGAAACCTGATATGCAAATAAAATATAAGATGCATCAACATAAGGCATGTAGTGCATATTTTCAGAACTGAAGTAGAGTGCTGGTTCTTGAAGTGGTACAATCAGTGGTTGCAAAAAAAGCAGTCATATCTCTGAATTAGAAGAAAGTTGAGGAAACTTCTTCAAATACAAAAATGGTACATACATCAAAGAAGAGTTTAAGATTAAATTTAAAAAGAGATATAGGACCTGATTAGAGTATTTTTCTAGCAAACATGTCAGCGAGCTAACACTTCATACAAAAAAGCAAAAGTCCAGACAAATAAGGAATACTCTATCTTATGCTAAAAAAATCTGTAGCTAAAAAGTAGAACATATGATCTTCTTATTAACCTATGTATAGAAAGAATGCACCTATTACCTATTTAATAATGGGGAGTTAGTTAGTCTATATGTGAAGGAAGACGATATTTGTGCTACAACAACCGCAATGTACAAGTGGCCCACGAACCTGCAAAATGAATGGGAATCATTAGTTCATAACATAAATCAAATGCCTCATACCATTGAAAAATTGCAGATTGCTCTCTCAATAGTTCATCTTTAGTACATCCAACAATTTCTTAATACTATGGTCAAACTATTGTATTAATATTATTAGCCTACAAATGAAACATTAAAGATGCAGAAGATAACACATATTACTAAGTAAATATGCATCATCTCCCTTTTAGTCTGATCATAGTCGTTGAACTTCATAGTTCTGTTGTTGTTAGAGCTCTAAAAAAGACATGAACCTCCACTATCAGGGTTTGGAGGTAGAGCCGCTGTGAAATTCTCCACCTGGTTAAAGCACAAACGGAGTTGTCGTAAAATGCTGCAATTTTGAGCTCTGCCTAGTTAAAGTACAAACTGGCCCACCTAGAAAATGAAACAGACAATTTGAGATGAAACCATATATGCGCTTATTAAGGTGCGATAGGTGCTATAATTAGCATATGGTTTTCCTTGCTGGCCTAAATGCCATGTTAATTTCCCTAGTCACCAAACAATCAGAGAACACATAGCACATGAAAGGTTTAATCGACATCTAGATTGCATATGTGAATTGAATGCAAAGATGAAGGAAAGGGATGGAGGACAAGATGACCTGGACACAAGCCTCGTCGTCGCCTCCCTGCAACACCATGGCCAGAGTTCCATGTGCTTATATTCACAACCGCGGTCGCGGGTGGCTGTTGAGCCAACCAAAGGCAACTTGTCTGATTTACGTGAGACCCCTCTTATCGCTTCATCTCCCTCTGTATATCCTCCTCGTCCCAGAGATTGTTGTGGCACCAGTCCGGAACCTTTAGCTTCAGAAGGGGGTGAAGGACATCTACCTCACTAACGTTGTTACCAGCCAAAAGCCAAACCTGAAAAATGTTCCAAATCATAACTCAATGAGAAACAGGGAAGTCTATTCAAGTTACATTGTTCAAACCATAATAGTAAATGTATCAAAAATCAAGAATCAACGATTCAATGTTGGAGCACTAGACTGAATTTGGTTCTTCAAAGAATTCTGTATATCAAGAGCCACAGAGCATAATGATTCCTCACTCCAGAGCAAGCTTAATGAGAAATATGGTAAGAACTATTATCTCTACAGGCTACACATTTACAAATATGGGCAGTCAAATAGGAGAGTGGTGTCCGCATTGAGCTAGCACTCAGTTTTCTACAGACAATTCGTATGACATAGAAGTAAAAGCTGTTGCAACTCATACCATGGTCAATTATTGAGATTCTATTATAGATGAAGTCTTAGTTCTCTAAGGTCTTTGATAATTGAGATATTATTCTTGATAGGCTTAACATCTGAAGACCTTTCGAAAGTACTCTGCGATGCGTGAAAGCCAATATGTTACATAGTTTGAAGGCATTCTCACAAGAGACAAATGAAATATTCCAATAGTAACCACGACTAAACATGCTCAACAATGAAAGAAAGCTAACCAACTAAGTTATTTAATAAGCTCAATAGACGTAAGCATGAGAACTCACTGACTCTTCGGATTGCAAGAAAACCAAGATATACCAATTAAGGTGACTTTATCATTAGGAAAAATGACATAAATGCCGATTACCGACTCGATAAATATTCGCTGATGCATAAACTTTAATTTCCCCCCTTCTCTTCCACAATGATGTTACTCTCGGTATTTGATCCAATTATTGATCCTTTTAATGCACTCATATGACACTACAGTAATCAATCTTCCGGTCATCGCACACACATATATATTATTCAAGAAAATGAGAAAACTGGAAAATAATCAAAATGCAATCAATTTTGAGAGTTGCACATCTGACCTGAAGACAAGGAGAACCGCTGACGGCGATAACCATGGTGACCACTGGATCAGGTGTCGCCATCAGCCACACATCCTTGTAGACCAGATGAGAAAAGAACCATTACACAAATTCAAAACATCAATCCACAAATTATCTTCCGATTCACCTCTTCCTCCCTACGCTGCTCCATCTCCTCTCTCTTCTGCATTAGCCGAAACTCCGTTAATCTAGGTAACCACTGACAAAACTGAGAATAGTCAGGCTCTTCTACTTATTTGCACGAGCACGAGCACGACCATGAGCAAGATGGAGCTAATGGTTGAAGTCAACCATTTTAGAGTGAGGTGTGGAAATTCTCAAATCATATTTAAATATACAGGGACAAGGATGCATGTTGGTGGAAAATACAAAAGTGGAACATGTTATTTCACCATACCTAACAATAAAATTAATTCGTTAGCAGCTTGGAGCAGAGCCAAAGCGTTGTGTGGTAGGAATGCCACACAGGATAATCCAGGGAGCTTACTATGGATAGTAAATACAAGCAACGAAAAGTACAACCAAAAATCCAAGCCTTATTATCTTTAGCGAGTGGACAAAGATCATAGAACCAATAGTGCTACCTTCCCCCATCACACTACCATGTGATCCTCGCAGCCGCTTTTCTCAATGAAATTGTTACTTTTGTTAGGTGTTAACAATACAGTACTAATCGTCGGCCTCATATTATGGAGTGCCAGCAAATATGTTCTATATTACAGACCTAACACATGCAAATACAATCCTAGAACCTTAATTAAACAAGTCAAGAATTCGTAAGCACTCCATATATCAAACACAGGTGAAGAAAATGATGAACTGAATCACGTTTTAGGTCCGGGGAAGGTGGTCAGATCAGGAGCTTACCTTTACAGGTGAGCTTGACGTGGACAAAATTAAGTTGTGGAAGGGATCCTCCATCTCCGGCGCAACACGGGCCATCATCGCCTCCAAACTCACCTATCAGGGGACAACCATGTCCAGGTTCACCGTCTACATCGGTGCAGGGAAAGTGTGGAAACCCTAGCCGCCATGGTCTCCTGCCCTCTCGAGCTCGCTGCACAAGCTCCTTCAGTGTTTTCCCTAGTCTTACAATCGAAGTACAGAAGCATCATCGCAAGACAAAATAAAATTTGTAGGTAGGTTCCAGAGTGAGTGCACAAGTTCCCTCAGTGTCTTCCCTTGTGCTTACCATCGACAAGTCCCTTGTTTTGTTTCTTAGCAGGGCATTCATTTATGCTTATTAAATATCTGAAAGATTTACTCCATAGATTATAAGAAGGTAGTTCTAATAGCAAGAAAATGAATGTATTAGAGAGGCAAATGAGTTTCTTCTTAGCAGAAGTGCAACACTATTAGTCCGTTTTGTCTAGTAAAGAAGCACAAACAAAAATTGCATGCTTGGAAACAAAATTATCTTCTCTTATTGGGGAATGAAACATGTACGATTACGATGGTGTGGCTAAAAATATTATAGAGCTCTTCCGTTGGCTAATTACAATTATGGTTGGAAGTGGGGTTCATCTCATCCGGTATGAAGTGCTCCAATCTACCCTGCGCACACACACTCACAGTTTGTCGGCTCTACCGGTACACCATTACACGCCCACTTCCAGCTGCACCGATACATAGGAGGATGGAGCAGAGCACACTCACCGGGGATGGAACCGAACGAGCGGTCCAACGAAAGCGGCCGCCGGAACCCGAGGCGGCAATTCCGGCAAGGCGACAACCTGCGACGGCGGAAAATAAATCCGAAAGAAAGCACGGCAGGGGTAAGCTTTGAGGATACGGAAAGGTAAACGAGCATGGCAACGGGAAGAAGAAGAACAAGGAATCGAGGACGGGATCAAGAAAAATACCCAAATCCGAGCGAGAGGAACAAGAGGAGCGAGAGAAGAAATAATTGCGGAGCAACGGGGATCGGGGAGCAAAAAAGGTAACCAAATCAACGACCACGAAACGAGCAGCACGATCTCAATCAAACCCTAATCAATGGAGGCGGCACCCGGCACGGGACGAGAGAATAATCAAGAGGAGGGAAAAGAGGCCCGGCAGCTCACCTCAACCAAACCAAACCCTAATCAACCCTAATCAACGGGAGGCAGCACCACGACACATGATGAAGAAGAATCAAGAGGAGGGAAAAGAGGCCGGGCAAGCTCACCTCAACCAAATCGAGGGAAGAACGGCGCCATGGAGTAACACCGGCGACCGCCGACGGCGCGGAGCGGTCGGCGGTACACCGGGCGACGGCGGATCCGCGGCGCATCAACAGCCGATGTACAGCGCAGCGACCAGGCGGGCAAGGAAGAGAGGACGCCGACGGCAGAGCGAAAGACGCGAGGGTCAAGAGGCGACGACGCGCGTGGGTATGGTGCCTCGCACAGTGAGAGCTCGTCCCGTGGGCTAATGGCGCGCCGCCACCGAGCAGCCCGCACCGACCACCGACTGAAATGACCAAACCACCCCCTATCTACCTCGGGTGGAGAAGATATTTTCCGCGGCCAGCACGACGCGAGCGCAACCAAAAAACGAGCCCAGCGACTGACGCACGGGCCCGTACGACCGTGGAGCCCATGCACACACACATGCGGGTAGACTATGGCCATTCCATGGCTTTCCCTAGCACTAGGGACGGACGGTAAAAACCTCGCTCGCGGTCCGCAGCCAACCAGAAGCCACGCCACGTTCAGAAACGAATGGCCGAGATGCCATGTCTGATAGGCACTGTAAAGATCCGACGGTCCACCTGCTTTAACCGCTGTGAGACCCCCTATGGGGGCATCGTTTATACCTTTAGATGTTTATAGGTATGTCCTGCCTTCAGTTTTAGTTAGGATTTTTTTTCATTTTTTCTTTTACATGTTTCGTTCCCTTTTATTTTGTTTTTTTTCATGGTTTTGTTTCTATTTTTCTATTTTTTATTTTAATATTTTCTTTTATTTTTAACCAATATTTATATATCAATGTATTTTTTATTTAGTACTTCTTTCTTATATTATTTTCTACACTTAGGACTTCCTGTTATTTTATGTGTTATTTCTCACATTCTGCCTAAACTTTTGTTCCATTATATCTAACTTTTGTCCTCCCTCCGTTTAAGATCTTGTTTTCTTTCGTCTAAGTTCTTGTTCCCTTTCGTTTAGGCTTTTTTTTATCCTACGTAATGTTTTCCCTCAAGGCTATTGTTTCCCTCCATTTAAGTTGTTGTTCCACTCCACCTAGGCTATTGTTCCTCTTCATATAGGTTGTAGTTCCCCGTTGTCTAGGTTGTTGTTCCGTTCCGTGTAGGTCGTTGTTCCTCTCGGTCTATGTCGTTGTTCCCCTCCATGTAAGTCGTTGTTCCCCGCCATCTAGGTCATTGTTCCCCTCAGTGTATGTCGTTGTTCCTTGCCGTCTATGCCGTTGTTCCCCTCTGTGTAGGTCGTTGTTCTACGCCATCTAGGGTGTTGTTCCATACTGTCTAGGCTTGTTACTCTCCGTCTAGGGTGTTGTTCCCTACTATCCAGGCTGTTGTTTCCCCCTGTCCATGTTGTTGTTCCCCTCCATGTAGTTCGTTGTTCCCCGTCGTCTAGGGTGTTGTTCCCTACTATCCAGGCTGTTGTTCCCCTCTGTCCATGATGTTGTTCACCTCCATGTAGTTCGTTGTTTCCCGCCGTCTAGGGTGTTGTTCCATACTGTCTAGGCTGTTGTTCCCCTCTATCCATGATGTTGTTCCCCTCCATGTAGTTCATTGTTCCCCGCCGTCTAGGGTGTTGTTCCATATTGTCTAGCTGTTGTTCCTGTGCGTGTAGGTTGTTGTTACTCTCAGTCTAGGGTGTTGTTCCCTACTATCCAGGCTCTAGCTCCCCTCTGTCTAGGATATTGTTCTACTCCACTGATACGTCCAATTTGCATCACTATTTTATATCATAATTTGCTGTTATTCATTGATATATTTCATATTTGGAGATAATACTTATGTTATTTCATCTATTTTGCATGTTTCATGATTATTGGAGGATCGCGCACCGGAGTCAGGATTCTGCTGGAAAAAGCGCCGTCAGAATGCAATATTTCGGAAGATCAACAGTTGACGAAAATTATATGAAAAATCCTATTTTTCCAGAAGACGAAGGGAGCCAGAAGGGGGAGCCGAGGGGACCCGAGGTGGGCCCACCCCATAGGCCGGCGCGGCCCAAGGCCTGGCTGCGCCGAGGAGGGGGCCCACAGCCCCCTCTCGCCTCCTTTTCTTCGCGTACGCCTTCGTCCCGAAAACCTAAGCTCCGAGGGTACATCGCGAAGAGCCATAGCCGCCTCGCGGGGCGGAGAACACCGGAGAGAAAAGAACTCTCCGGCAGGCTGAGATCCGCCGGGGAAATTCCCTCCCGGAGGGGAAATCGACGCCATCGTCACCGTCATCGAGCTGGACATCATCTCCATCACCATCATCATCATCTTCATCATCATCACCGCCGTCTCCACCGCTGCACGCCATCACCGCTGTAACAATTTGGGTTTGATCTTGATTGTTTGATAGGGGAAACTCTCCGGTGTTGATTTCTACTTGTTATTGATGCTATTGAGTGAAACCATTGAACCAAGGTTTATGTTCAGATTGTTATTCATCATCATATCACCTCTGATCATGTTCCATATGATGTCTCGTGAGTAGTTCGTTTAGTTCTTGAGGACATGGGTGAAGTCTAAATGTTAGTAGTGAAGTATGGTTGAGTAATATTCAATGTTATGATATTTAAGTTGTGGTGTTATTCTTCTAGTGGTGTCGTGTGAACGTCGACTACACGACACTTCACCTTTATGGGCCTAGGGGAATGCATCTTGTACTCGTTTGCCAATTGCGGGGTTGCCGGAGTGACATAAACCTGAGCCCCCGTTGGTATATCGATGCAGGAGGGATAGCAGGATCTCAGAGTTTAAGGCTGTGGTTAGATTTATCTTAATTACTTTCTTGTAGTTGCGGATGCTTGCAAGGGGTATAATCACAAGTATGTATTAGTCCTAGGAAGGGCGGTACATTTGTTATCACCAGAATTTGACCGAATCAGAGGTGGGCCGCGATCAAGATGGGCTTGAAGAATATACATGGAAGAATATACGTGAATCGGCCTTGTATGCAAAGTTTGGGCTAGTTTGCCCGTGTATCTGTAATATAGTAGGATACGTGTTGATTAGATAGAGTTTGGCTCGTGCACGGTTGGGATTATTCCCACGTTAGAAAGTCTACGGACTATAAATATGTATCTAGGGTTTATGAAATAAACAACAATCACGTTCACCACAAACCAATCTAGGCGCATCGCCAACTCCCTTGTCTCGAGGGTTTCTTCCGGGTAAGCATCATGCTGCCTAGATTGCATCTTGCGATCTAGGCAGTACAAGTTTATTCGTTGTTCATGCGTTGCTCGTACTGAAGCCTTTTTGATGGCGAGCAACGTAGTTATCTTAGATGTGTTAGGGTTAGCATTGTTCTTCGTATCATATGCTGTCGTCGTGCAACCCTTAGACATCTAGCCGCCCGTACACCTATCTTAGGTGTAGGGGCGGCACCCCGCTTGATCATTATTCAGTAGATCCGATCCGTTACGGTTGCTCCTTGTTCTTCAAGGATTAGTTTAATATCTGCAATAGTTAGGCCTTACAAAGGGTTGAAGGATCCAGCGGCACGTAGGGTGTAGTTTGCTAGCCCTAGACAGGATGTTCCGGGGATCAACTTCGTGTTGGTTTTTAGGCCTTGTCTAGGATCGGCTTACGATCACCGTGCGTGGCCGCGAGGCTCAATCACGAGTAGGATGTTCCGATTATGTGGTGAAAACCCCAAATCGTAGTAGGTCGTTTTAGCTTTATTCGATCAAGCGGGACCACCATATATTCGTACACCTCGTGCGAATCATGGGTGGATCGGCTCTTTGAGCCGATTCACGGGACAACTCGAGAGCCGATCGAGGCTCGTATTTAATGTTTACGTGTATGCCATGCAGGAAACTAAGCGAGGCACATCCATCACCTTCCCGACCGGATATAGGTCGGTGGCACGCCCTTGCACCAGCATCGGACGTGCGTGCCGAATCTTTGCGGGCCGTCGCTCGGAGGGACCAGGGCCAGCCGCAGCCCTAAGTTGTTCCCGGCTCTACTGTGTTGCCCGTCGCTGCTCGCCGGTGGGTTTCTGACCGCAACACATTTTGGCACGCCCGGTGGGACAATCTTCGACATCAACCACATCGCCATCTACATCGGAGATGGCGGACGGCACTCCAGTCACGTACGAGGATTTGACCGAGGAGCTCAAGAAGAAGTATGACGAGGTCGAAGCGATCCTCGAAGCCGACCTCATCGGCTCTTTTCACAGAACCCGCTCACATGGCGTCAGGTGGAAATGGTTCTCACCTGAAGGCGCGCTCGATGGAGTGGACCTGTCCGCCCCGTCCGAAGAACGCACCAGGTCCCTGCGTCAGGAGATCAACTACATGGTAGCTCACTTGCTGCACCGCCATTCTGAGAGCCTGGTGAACGCTTTGGAGCGTGTCGCTCTGCGGGTGATCCAGGAAATCATGAGGCATCAGTACTCTCCGTCAGGACCAGCTCTCGGGACTTACCAAGGAGAGATGCCACTCCAGTCCCGTCCACCGCTGCCATTCGCATTGGCAGCACCAGAAGTGCCGAATTCACCGGCATACGCCGTTGACATGGTGGAATGCACGTACCCTGGGAGGTGCCAGCCAAGATGCTCGTTCAATATCAACATGGTAGGACTTGGGCACCACCCTGGTAAAGATAGAGACGAGGGCAGCTGCTCTCATAGCGAGGACAAGGTGGAAGCCGTTCCACGCGATCGGCCCCGACGCTTCCAAAAAATCCTGGTGACAATCAAGAGGAAGGCCGATTCCAGCAATCGGCCCGTATTATCCGTACCACACGCTCTCCCTGTATTTGGTGTCGACCTCACGGGTGACGGGAAGCTAGGGTATGGGTTTACATCGGCTGATGAGCTAGAGGAAGTCGACATCGGTCCTGGGGATAAGCCGCGACCAACTTTTATCAGCAAGAAGTTAGACCCACATCTCAGGGGTCAGATGATAGCTCTGTTAAAAGAATACCCAGATTGCTTTGCATGGGATTACACAGAGATGCCTGGGTTAGACAGGAGCATCATCGAACATCGGCTCCCCCTTAAGAAAGGATTTCGGCCATTCCAACAACGAGCACGTCAGATGAAGGCCGAAATTCTGGAAGAGGTCAAGAAAGAGATCGAGAAGATGTTGGCCGCCGGGTTCATCGGGCCATGCGGGTATGCTAAATGGATCTCCGAGTATCGTTCTCGTAGAGAAGAAGGACGGCCGATGGCGTGTGGCCATCGATTTCCGAGATCTCAACAGAGCCACTCCAAAAGATGAGTATCCGATGCTCGTGGCGGAAACGTTGATCAATGCGGCTGCCGGCCACAAGGTGTTGAGCTTCATGGATGGCAACGCTGGCTATAACCAAATCTTCATGGCTCCGGAAGATATACACAAGACCGCATTCGAGTACCGGGGCGGTGGGCTTGTTTGAATATGTAGTCATGACTTTTGGGTTGAAGAATGCTCGGTGCAACGTACCAACGAGCCATGAATTATATATTTCACGATCTGATCGGCAAGTTGGTGGAAATCTACATCGACGATGTGGTAGTCAAATCTGTCTCCATGGAGGGACACTTGGATGATTTACGACGCATCCTAGACCGAACTCGGAAGTTCGGACTGAGAATGAATCCGAAGAAGTGTGCTTTTGGTGTGACGGCTGGTCAGTTCCTAGGTTTTCTGGTTCATGAACGGGGAATTGAGATCGGCCTGAAAAGTCAAGAGGCAGTGCGTACCATGCAGCCGCCCACCACGAAGAAGGAGCTCCAACGTCTCATCGGCAAGATCATTTTTGTCCGACGATTCATCTCTAATCTGTCAGGACGAATCGAGCCGTTCATACCACTGGTGAAAATTAAATCTGATGACGAGTTTCACCAGGGGGCGGAACGGCAGCGAGCGTTTGATGAGATTAAGCGATATCCGACAACGCCGCTCGTGCTAGTTCCGCTCCAACAAGACAGGCCGTTCTATATCTACTTGTCGATGAGCCGACACGTCCATTGCTTCGGTGGTGGTGCAACTCTATGAGGGTGTTGAAAAGGTCGTTTTCTACCTCAGCAGAAGGATGTTGGACGCGGAGACAAGGTATCCTGAGGTCGAGAAGCTTTGCCTTTGCCTGTTCTTCACCTGCACCAAGCTTCATCACATCCTTTTGACGGCAGAAATCATCGTCATATGCAAGTCAGACGTTGTCAAGCACATGCTGTCGGCCCCTGTTTTGAAAGGCCGACTTGGTAAATGGATGTTTGCGTTGTCGGAGTTCGATCTTCGGTATCAGCCTGCGAAAGCAGTTAAGGGACAAGCGTTGGCCGATCTTATAGCTGAACGGATCAGTACCAATATAGCAGCACTATCTATACGTGCATGGGCTATGTTCTTCGATGGATCGGCTTGTGACGATGGTTGTGGCATCGGCATTCCGCTCGTGTCGCCTCGGGGGCAACATACTCCTTTTCCATCGGACTATCTACCCCTTGCACCAACAATGTCGCTGAATATGAGGCGGTGCGTAAGGGAATGGAGTTGTTCTTGGAAGCCGGGCAGAAGCGATGAGAGCTTTTTGGAGACTCAAAGTTGGTGATTAACCAGCTCACGGATGAATATAAGTGCGAGAGTGAATCGCTTTTCCCATATTGGATGGAATGCCGAGAGTTGATGACACAGTTTCGGTACATCAACTTTAATTGGGTCCCAAGATCCCAAAACACCGAGGCCAACGATCTCGCACAAATGGCGTCGAGCTATAAGGACATATCGGACGGGTCGAAGTTCAGGTGCAGTTCCTGGAACAGGATGATTGGAGAGCCGAAATCTTCAATTACTTAAAAGATTCGGCTCGGGGGGCACCTAAACGGATAAGATACAAGGCCATGAAGTATGTCCTCATAGGAGACGACATGTTCTACAGGACGTTGGAAGGGTTACTACTCAAGTGCCTGGGACCAACTGAGTCTAATCGGCTCTTACATGAGGTGCATGAAGGCGCCTGTGGAACTCACCAGTCGGCTCATAAGATGAAGTGGCTAATTAGGCGATCAGGGTTTTATTGGCCCACCATGCTTGAAGATTGCTTCAAGTACTACAAGGGGTGCCAAGCGTGCCATATGTTCGGGAAGATTCAGATGGTACCCGCATCAGCAATGAACCCCATCATCAAGCCTTGGCCGTTTCGAGGGTGGGGCATGGATATGATCGGCAAAATCCATCCGGCGTCGAGTAAAAAACATGAATGGATTTTGGTTATTACGGATTACTTCACCAAGTGGGTGGAGGCCGTCCCTATGAAGAAGGTGCAATCAGAAGATGTGATCAAGTTCGTGAAAGAACACGTCATTCATAGGTTCGGGATTCCCCAAACTATCACGACCGATGGAGGTTCGGTCTTTATTTCTAAAGAATTCAGAAAGTTCTGTGATGACATGGGGATTAAGCTGATCCAATCGTCTCCATACTATGCTCAAGCCAACGGGCAAGCTGAAGCGTCCAATCGAGCCCGATCAAGCCGATCAAGAGAAAAATTGACGAGAACCCTAGGGATTGGCATGAAACGTTATCAGAAGCTTTGTGGGCCTACCGCATGTCATGCCATGGAGCTATAAAAACTTCGCCATACCAGCTCGTCTATGGACAGGAAGCCGTATTACCTTGGGAGATTACGGTCGGATCAAGACGTGTCACGTTTCAGAATGATCTAACAGCTGAAGAATATGCAGCTTTGATGAGTGACACTATTGAGGACGCAACAGAACTTAGACTTTGGTCGTTGGAGAAGATTAAAGAAAACAAAGCCAGGGTAGCTCGTGCATACAATAAGAAGGTTAGACCAAAGGAGTTTTAAGTTGGTGATCTAGTTTGGGAAGTTGTGTTGTCGTTAGGAACTAAGGACAAAGCATATGGCAAATGGTCTCCTAATTGGCACGGTCCGTATAAAGTCGTCCAGACCTTGAAGGGTAATGCATACATGCTAGAGCAGTTGGACGGCGTTAAGTTCCCAGTAGCTGTCAATGGTCAACACCTCAAGAAGTATTTCCCAAGCATGTGGGATGATGGGCAGTGAGGTATGAAGGCCGATTTAAAATCGGCCAGTTAAAAAAAAATCACAGCCGATGCACAGACATCGACTTGAGAAAACATGCGTATGCGAGTACAGCCGATGTATTGCTATCGACTCTAGAGGAACAAGCTCAGTTAAGCAGGTTAACAGATCGCTTTCAGACCAGAAGTCATGATATTTGGGATGAATCTCCTAGTGGGTTTGCTGAGGAGTTCCATCTGCGCGTTTAAGGTTGGAGGATGGTTTGGACGTAATAGGCAACGGCTTGGCCTCAAATCGCGTTTATAGTACAAGCCGATGCCCTGCCATCGGCTCTCTGTACAGCGACTTCGTTCGATGATCGGCAAGGTTGACAAGAAAGCAAAATTAATTGGGGAATATTTTCTTCATTAATAGCGAGATTTCTTACAAAGAAAGAGCCGATTGCTCAGGAAAGAAAGAACAAAGGACGACTACTACTACTAGTCCCTAATCTAAGGGTCGTTGCTGCCCTCGTCGTCGTCATCGCTGCCGCCGGCGTAGCTGCTGATGGGCTCCTCATCGTTGCTCCCGTAGCCTTCTACAGGAGCCTCATCTTCCTCATCGTCGTCATCGTCGTCGTCGTCCCACCGGGCGCGGAGGCGCTTCGCCGGTGGGTAACCTTCGAGGGAGTCATCGTCGTCCTCCTCCACCTCTTCCTCGGAGGAGGTGAAATCGTCCCAGGAGAAGCGGTCGTCCTCGCTCTCCGCCTCCTCCTCCCCGTCGACGAGGAATTGAAGGTCGCCCTCTCCGTCAGTCAAGGATTTGTCATCCTCGGACCAGATGGAGGAGTCGTGTTCCTCCTTGTCCCACGTCGTGGGGGCGAGGATGTCGTGTGCCGCCAACGAGCCCCACTCTGGCGTCGGCTCACGGAAGGGAGATGATACGTAGGAGAGGTTCGAGGAGGCAGAAGAGGAGGAAGAGGAAGAAGACATGGCTACGGAGGAATGGGGGTTTTTTGCCGATGGCTAGTACGGAGCAGGAGGGTGAAGTGGCGAACGGTTCAGAGCAGTTGAATAAAGGGGATATAGTGGAGATTCAATGCCACAGCAGTTTCCGAGGAGATGGTGCCCAACAGGAATAAATTTGCCAGGTCGCGCATAGAAGTCGAGAAGGCAAGACATCATGATGAAGGATACTGCGATGATTCTGTTCTGCCACGACGTGTCCCGACGAAGAAAAGCAGAGTGATTTTGGAATTATAAATTCCAAAACCAGGGGGGCATGTGTTATCACCAGAATTTGACCGAATCAGAGGTGGGCCGCGATCAAGATGGGCTTGAAGAATATACATGGAAGAATATACGTGAATCGGCCTTGTATGCAAAGTTTGGGCTAGTTTGCCCGTGTATCTGTAATATAGTAGGATACGTGTTGATTAGATAGAGTTTGGCCCGTGCCCGGTTGGGATTATTCCCACGTTAGAAAGTCTACGGACTATAAATATGTATCTAGGGTTTATGAAATAAACAACAATCACGTTCACCACAAACCAATCTAGGCGCATCGCCAACTCCCTTGTCTCGAGGGTTTCTTCCGGGTAAGCATCATGCTGCCTAGATTGCATCTTGCGATCTAGGCAGTACAAGTTTATTCGTTGTTCATGCGTTGCTCGCACTGAAGCCTTTTTGATGGCGAGCAACGTAGTTATCTTAGATGTGTTAGGGTTAGCATTGTTCTTCGTATCATATGCTGTCGTCGTGCAACCCTTAGACATCTAGCCGCCCTTACACCTATCTTAGGTGTAGGGGCGGCACCCGCTTGATCATTATTCGGTAGATCCGATCCGTTACGGTTGCTCCTTGTTCTTCAAGGATTAGTTTAATATCTGCAATAGTTAGGCCTTACAAAGGGTTGAAGGATCCAGCGGCACGTAGGGTGTAGTTTGCTAGCCCTAGACAGGATGTTCCGGGGATCAACTTCGTGTTGGTTTTTAGGCCTTGTCTAGGATCGGCTTACGATCACCGTGCGTGGCCGCGAGGCTCAATCACGAGTAGGATGTTCCGATTATGTGGTGAAAACCTCAAATCGTAGTAGGTCGTTTTAGCTTTATTCTGATCAAGCAGGACCACCATATATTCGTACACCTCGTGCGAATCATGGGTGGATCGGCTCTTTGAGCCGATTCACAGGAGAACCTGAGAGCCGATCGAGGCTCGTATTTAATGTTTACGTGTATGCCATGCAGGAAACTAAGCGAGGCACATCCATCACCTTCCCGACCAGGTATAGGTCAGGTGGCACGCCCTGCACCGAGCATCGGACGTGCGTGCCGAATCTTTGCGGGCCGTCGCTCGGAGGGACCAGGGCCAGCCGCAGCCCTAAGTTGTTCCCGGCTCTACTGTGTTGCCCGTCGCTGCTCGCCGGTGGGTTTCTGACCGCAACAACATTAGCATAGGTTCACCCACACAACACTTATCAAAACAATGAAGATTAATTAGCCGTATGTAGCGAAAGCACTAGACTAAAATCCCGTGTGTCCTCGAGAACGTTTGGTTATTATAAGTAAACAAACCGGCTTGTCCTTTGTGCTAAAAAGGATTGGGCCACTCGCTGCAATTATTACTCTCGCACTTTACTTACTCGTACTTTATTCATCCGTTACATCAAAACCCCCTGAATACTTGTCCGTGAGCATTTACGGTGAATCCTTCATCGAAGCCGCTTGTCAACACCTTCCGCTCCTCGTTGGGATCGACATTCTTACTTATCGAAGATACTACGATACACCCCTATACTTGTGGGTCATCAAGACTATTATCCGGCGCCGTTGCCGGGGAGTGAAGCGCTATTGGTAAGTGGAATTGGTAAGGGAAATTTCTACTCGTTTGTGCTGATTTTATTTCGCTTCTTGCTATAATTCATTATGGAGAGATCTTCTCTAAGTGTTTATTTGGGAAATCTACTACTACTGCAAAGGTAGTGGATGAGGCGCCAGGTAAGGAAGAAATACCATACAAAATACCTATGAAAATTATTGAACGTGTAGTGGATAACCGTTATACCGGGGATGGAACTGTCCACCACTGGAGATCATTTACCTGTTCTTACATGAATTATGCGGTTTATTCAAGTGTGCAGGTATTGCTATGGATGAAGTGAGGAAGAAACTATTCTCTATATCGCTGTGCGGTAAAGCGGCGCATTGGTATAAATTAATGGATAATGGGGATTCTCTTGAATGGAATGATATTGTGCCCCGGTTTTATTCTAAGTTCTATCCTCCAAGTGAGATTCACAAAGATCGGAATCGCATATATAATTTTTGGCCTCATGAAGGAGAGAGTATTGCCCAAGCGTGGGGGAGATTGAAGTCTTTAATGCTCAAATGCCCCATTCATGAGCTTCCTGGTAATATTATTATTGATAATTTCTATGCAAGACTTTCTTTTCAAGACAAGACCTTGCTGGATACTTCTTGTTCCGGATCATTTACACGCAACAAGGAAGAGTTTAAAAGGGACCTTCTTAATCGGATCCAAGAAAATACCGAAGGATGGGAGAACGACAAGGATAGAGAATCAGGTATAAATTATGATTATAAATGCATTGAAGCTTTTATGGATACTGATAAATTTCATAATATGAGTGCTACTTATGGTCTTGATTCTCAAGTTGCTGCAAATCTTTATAAAGCTTTTGCTTCTCATTATGAATTGCCTAAGAAGAACTTTGATAAGTATCATGAACCGTATAAAGATAAAATTGATTCGTCTATAAATAAATGTGTTGTAGTGGAAGCTGTTGATCATGTTATTCCTGAAGCTTATATTGAAAAAACTCCTTTCCCTGCTAAAATGAAGGAGTACTCTGTTATAAATAGTGCGGTTCATAAAAGTGAAAAGAAACCTATAGAACCTAAAGAACAAATAAAAGTTGAAACTGCTGTTGCAATTATTAAAGATCTTGTGACTGAAAATGTGGAGGATG
This sequence comes from Lolium rigidum, assembly GCF_022539505.1. Taxonomy (NCBI): domain Eukaryota; kingdom Viridiplantae; phylum Streptophyta; class Magnoliopsida; order Poales; family Poaceae; genus Lolium; species Lolium rigidum. The sequence continues at coordinate 201,955,723 of NC_061511.1, read as the reverse complement.
GTCATATTATTTTCTGTGAAGATGCCTCTAATATTGTTTCACATCCTAATAAGTCCAAGCAAGCTAGTGTTCCTATGCTATCTGTTAGAATTGGTGATCATTGTTATTATGGTTTATGTGATATTGGTGCAAGTATTAGTGCTATTCCTTATGAGCTTTACACGGAGATTATGCACGAAATTGGTTCTTGTGAACTTGAAGATATTGATGTGGTTATTCGGCTGGCTAATAGAGAAACTATCTCTCCAATTGGTATCGTTCGAGATGTGGAAGTTCTATGTGGTAAGATTAAATATTCTGCTGACTTTTTGGTACTTGGTTCTGCTGCTAGTAAATATTGTCCTATCATTTTTGGTAGACCTTTTTAAAATACTTGTGGAGCTATTATAGATTGCAAGAAAGAGAAAATTTTGACTAAATTTGCTGGTGAATCTTATGAGTTCAACTTCTCTAAATTTACCAAAACTCCTTATAAAATTGATTCGCCTAATAGTGATTTTAAAGTTGAACAGTGTGCATCTATTGCTCTTGCTCCTAGTAATCATTTGCAGCAACATTTGGAGAATAGTGAGAGTGAAGCTTTTAGGGAAGAAAGAGATGAGCTTGATGAAATTTTCCTTCGTCAACCTATTCTTAAGCATGATTTACCGGTGGAAGATCTGGGTAGAACACCACCACCAAAGGAAGATCCTGTCTTTGATTTAAAACCATTGCATGATAATCTTAAATATGCTCATATTGATGATAAGAAAATATATCCTGTTATTATTAGTTCTAAGCTTTCGGAGTTTGAAGAAGAAAGGTTATTGGAAATATCGAAGAAACACCGAGGTGCTATTGGCTACACTCTTGATGACTTGAAGGGGATTTCTCCCTCTATTTGCCAACACGCCATTAATATGGAAGATGATGTGAAGCCTGTTGTTGAACCTCAGCGTCGTCTAATTCCTAAGATGAAGGATGTGGTAAGAAATGAGGTATTAAGACTCCTTGAAGCTGGTATTATATATCCTATTGCTCGATAGTAGATGGGTTAGTCATGTGCATTGTGTTCCTAAGAAAGGAGGAATGACTCGTTGTGCCTAATGATAATGATGAGCTCATACCTCAAAGAGTAGTTGTAGGGTATAGAATGTGCATTGATTATCGAAAAGTTAATAAGGTTACTAAGAAAGATCATTACCCTTTGCCTTTTATTGATCAAATGTTAGAAAGGTTATCTAAAAATACTCATTTTTGCTTTCTTGATGGTTATTACGGGTTTTCACAAATTGCTTGTTAAAACTAAAGATCAAGAGAAAACCACTTTCACTTGTCCCTATGGAACTTATGCTTATAGGCGTATGCCTTTTGGTTTATGTAATGCTCCTGCTACTTTTCAAAGATGCATGTCCGCTATTTTTCATGGCTTTTGTGAGAGTATTGTAGAGGTATTCATGGATGATTTTTCCGTCTATGGAAATTCTTTTGATAATTGCTTGCGGAACCTTGATAAAGTTTTGCAGAGATGTGAAGAAACTAACCTTGTTCTTAATTGGGAGAAATGCCACTTTATGGTTAATGAAGGAATTGTATTGGGACATAAAATTTCCGAGAGAGGTATTGAAGTTGATAGAGCTAAAGTTGAAGCCATTGAGAAGATGCCCTATCCTAGGGATGTTAAAGGTATTCGTAGTGTTCTTGGTCATGCTGGGTTTTATAGGAGGTTTATTAAAGACTTCTCCAAGATTTCAAAGCCTCTTACTAATCTTCTTCAAAAAGATATACCTTTTGTTTTTGATGATGATTGTAAGAAAGCTTTTGAAACTCTAAAGAAAGCTTTAACAACTGCCCCTATAGTTGAACCTCCTGATTGGAACTTACCATTTGAAATTATGTGTGATGCTAGTGATTTTGCTGTAGGCGCTGTTCTTGGATAGCGAGTAGATAAAAAACTGAATGTTATTCATTATGCTAGTAAAACTCTTGATGCTGCTCAAAGAAATTATGCTACTACTGAAAAAGAATTGTTAGATGTAGTCTTTGCTTGTGATAAGTTTAGATCTTATATCGTTGATTCAAAAGTTACTATTCATACTGATCATGCTGCAATCAAATACCTTATGCAAAAGAAAGATGCTAAGCCAAGGCTTATTAGATGGGTACTTCGTTGCAAGAATTTGATTTACATATTGTAGATAGGAAAGGTGCTTGATAATCCTGTTGCTGATAATTTGTCTAGATTGGAAAATATTGCTTATGATCCTGTTCTCGTTAATGATAGTTTTCCAAATGAACAATTGGCTGTAATAAAGGTGAGCTCGCGAGACGAGTCCTTGGTATGCTGATTATGCTAACTTTATTGTTTCCAAGTACTTGCCTCCAACCTTTTCAGCTCAGCAAAGGAGGAAATTCTTTTATGACTTGAGGCATTATTTTTGGGATGACCCACACTTATATAAAGAAGGAGTGGATGGTGTTCTACGAAGATGTGTTCCCGAATATGAGCAACAAGAGATATTGAGTAAATGTCATGGTAGTGCTTATGGAGGACATCACGCCGGAGATAGAACCGCGCAAAAGGTTCTACAATCAGGTTTTTATTGGCCAACTCTCTTCAAAGATGCAAGGAAGTTTATTTTATCTTGTGATGAATGTCAAAGGGTTGGTAATATCTCCGGACGCAATGAAATGCCTATGAATTATACTCTTGTTATTGAACCATTTGATTGTTGGGGATTTGACTTCATGGGACCTTTTCCCTCTTCAGAAGGTAACACTCATATACTTGTTGCTTGTTGATTATGTTACTAAATGGGTGGAAGCCATACCTACAAAAAGTGCTGATGGTGAGACCTCTTTAAGAATGCTTTTAGACATTATTTTTCCTAGATTTGGAGTTCCTAGATATATTATGACAGATGGAGGTTCTCATTTTAGTCATGGTGGTTTTAGAAAAACTCTTGCTAAATATGGTATTAATCATAGAATTGCTTCCGCTTATCATCCTCAAACTAGTGGGCAAGTAGAACTATCAAATAGAGAAATTAAATCTATCTTGCAAAAGACTGTTAATAAAACTAGAAAGAATTGGGCTAGTAAATTGAAGGAAGCACTATGGGCTTATAGAACTGCTTATAAAAACCCCATGGGAATGTGATACGTCTCCGACGTATCGATAATTTCTTATGTTCCATGCCACATTATTGATGTTATCTACATGTTTTATGCACACTTTATGTCATATTCGTGCATTTTCTGGAACTAACCTATTAACAAGATGCCGAAGTGCCGATTCTTTGTTTTACTGCTGTTTTTGGTTTCAGAAATCCTAGTAAGGAAATATTCTCGGAATTGGACGAAATCAAAGCCCGGGGGCCTATTTTTCCACGAAGCTTCCGGAAGTCCGAAGGAGAGACGAAGAGGGGCCACGAGGGGGCCACACCCTAGGGCGGCGCGGCCCCCTTGGCCGCGCGGCCCTATGGTGTGGGGCCCCCGTGCCGCCTCTTGACCTGCCCTTCCGCCTACAAATAGCCTCCGTGACGAAACCCCCGAGCACGAGAGCCACGATACGGAAAACCTTCCGGAGACGCCGCCAACGCCGATCCCATCTCGGGGGATCCAGGAGATCGCCTCCGGCACCCTGCCGGAGAGGGGAATCATCTCCCGGGAGGACTCTACACCGCCATGGTCGCCTCCGGTGTGATGTGTGAGTAGTCTACCCCTGGACTATGGGTCCATAGCGAGTAGCTAGATGGTTGTCTTCTCCCCATTGTGCTATCATTGTCGGATCTTGTGAGCTGCCTATCATGATCAAGATCATCTATACTGTAATTCTATATGTTGCGTTTGTTGGGATCCGATGAATAGAGAATACTTGTTATGTTGATTATCAAAGTTATACTTATGTGTTGTTTATGATCTTGCATGCTTTCCGTTACTAGTAGATGCTCTGGCCAAGTAGATGCTTGTAACTCCAAGAGGGAGTACTTATGCTCGATAGTGGGTTCATGCCCGCATTGACACCGGGACGATGACGAGAAAGTTCTAAGGTTGTGTTGTCTTTGTTGCCACTAGGGATAAAACATTGATGCTATGTCTAAGGATGTAGTTGTTGATTACATTACGCACCATACTTAATGCAATTGTCTGTTGCTTTGCAACTTAATACTGGAGGCGGTTCGGATGATAACCTGAAGGTGGACTTTTTAGGCATAGATGCAGTTGGATGGCGGTCTATGTACTTTGTCGTAATGCCCAATTAAATCTCACTATACTCATCATGATATGTATGTGCATTGTCATGCTCTCTTTATTTGTCAATTGCCCAACCGTAATTTGTTCACCCAACATGCTTGTTCGTCTTATGGGAGAGACACCTCTAGTGAACTGTGGACCCCGGTCCAATTCTCTTTATTGAAATACAATCTCTTGCAATACTTGTTCTACTGTTTTCTGCAAACAATCATCTTCCACACAATACGGTTAATCCTTTGTTACGGCAAGCCGGTGAGATTGACAACCTCACTTGTTTCGTTGGGGCAAAGTACTTTGGTTGTGTTGTGCAGGTTCCACGTTGGCGCCGGAATCCCCGGTGTTGCGCCGCACTACATCCCGCCGCCATCAACCTTCAACGTGCTTCTTGGCTCCTCCTGGTTCGATAAACCTTGGTTTCTTTACGAGGGAAAACTTGCTGCTTGTGCGCATCATACCTTCCTCTTGGGGTTCCCAACGAACGTGTGAGTTACACGCCATCAAGCTCTTTTTCGGCGCCGTTGCGGGGAGATCAAGACACGCTGCAAGTGGAGTCTCCACTTCTCAATCTCTTTACTTTGTTTTTGTCTTGCTTAGTTTTATTTACTACTTTGTTTGCTGCACTAAATCAAAATACAAAAAAATTAGTTGCTAGTTTTACTTTATTTGTTATCTTGTTTACTATATCGGAAACACAAAAAAAAATTTAGTTTACTTGCATTTACTTTATCTAGTTTGCTTTATTTACTACTACTAAAATGAGTAATCCTGAAGTTGAAGTTCGCACGTTTAAGCAACGAGGGGGAGAATGTTTGAGAGATGCTTGGTATAGAATTAGCGATGCTCATAATAGATGCACTAAGAAACACTCCACCATTATTTTACTGTTATCACCAGAATTTGACCGAGTCAGAGGTGGGCCGCGATCAAGATGGACTTAAAGAGATATACATGGAAGAATTACGTGAATCGGCCTGTTATGCTGAGTTTGGGCTAGTTTGCCCTTGTATACGTAATATATTAGGATACGTGTCGATTAGTTAGAGTTTTGCCCGTGCACGGTTAGGTGCACGTCTAAAGTTAGAAAGTCCCTTGGACTATAAATATGTATCTAGGGTTTATGGAATAAACAACAACCAACGTTCAACCAAACAAATCAATCTCGGCGCATCGCCAACTCCTTCGTCTCGAGGGTTTCTACCGGTAGCGACATGCTGCCTAGATCGCATCTTGCGATCTAGGCAGCACAAGCTCTACGTTGTTCATGCGTTGCTCGTACTTGAAGCCTTGTTGATGGCGAGCAACGTAGTTATCATAGATGTGTTAGGGTTAGCATAGTTCTTCGCGTAACATGCTATCGTAGTGCAACCCTTGCATGTCTAGCCGCCCTCACACCTATCTTAGGTGTGGGGGCGGCACCCGCTTGATCATTATTTAGTAGATCTGATCCGTTACGGTTGCTCCTTGTTCATCAAGGATTAGTTTAATATCTGCAATAGTTAGGCCTTACGAAGGGGGGGAGGATCCAGCGGCACGTAGGGTGTCGTTCGCTAGTCCTAAACAGGATGTTCCGGAGATCAACTTCGTGTTGGTTTTTAGGCCTTGTTTAGGATCGGCTTACGATCACCGTGCGTGGCCGCGAGGCCCAACCTGGAGTAGGATGATCCGATTATGCGGTGAAAACCCTAAATCGTCGTAGATCTCATTAGCTTTATCTTGATCAAGCAGGACCACCATATATTCGTGCACCCCGTACGAATCATGGGTGGATCGGCTCCTGGAGCCGATTCACAGGATAACCTGAGAGCCGATCGAGGCTCGTATTTAATGTTTACGTGTATGCCATGCAGGAAACTAAGCGAGGCATCTCCATCACCTTCCTGACTAGGTATAGGTCAGGTGGCACGCCCTTGCAATCAGCATCGGACGTGTGATCAGAAGGTTTTGCGGGCCGTCGCTCGGAGGGACCTCAGCCAGCCGCAGCTCTAGGTTGTTCCCGGCTCTACGGTGTTGCCCGTCGCTGCCCGCCGGTGGGTTTCTGACGACAACACATTCTGGCACGCCCGGTGGGACCAGCTTCTACATCAGCCACATCGCCATCTACATCCGAGATGGCGGACGGCACGCCGATCACGTACGAGGATCCGACGGACGAGCTCAAGAAAAAGTATGACGAGATCAAAGTCATCCTCGAAGCCGACCTCATCGGCTCTTTTCACGGAACCCGTTCCCATGGCGTCGGATGGAAAGGGTTCTCACCTCAAGGTGCACTCGATGGGATAGACCTCTCTGCCCCGTCAGAAGAACGCACCTGGTCCCTGCGGCAGGAGATCAACTTCTTGGTGGCTCACTCGCTACACCGCCACTCTGAAAACCTGGTAAACACGTTGGAGCGTGTCGCTCTTCGCGTGATCCAGGAGATCATGAGGCACCAGTACTCGCCGTCAGGACCAGCTCTCGGGACGCATCAAGGAGAGTTGCCACTCCAGTCCCGTCCACCGCTGCCATTTGCATTGGCGGCACCAGAGGTGCCGGCTTCACCGGCATTCGTCGTCTACAAGATCGGTGGTGACCCTAGTGACTACCAGTTCTTGCCGGAGGCGCCTAAGGAGATCCCTCACGGGTACACGTGCACGTATGTGCCGGATTGCGGTAACTGGGCACTCACAAACCAGGCCACAACATCAGGGACTCCTGGGAAAACAGGAGGAACGTCAACGACAGATCTCGAGAAGCGGATGTGGCTAACCAAGTACGCCACCCCGACGAACCTCCAGAGCCCAGCTCCTGCAGTTGGCTCAGAGCTGGAAAAGCAAGCATGGCTGGCTAAGTACGCCACCCCGGCGAATATTCAGAGTTCAACTCCTGCAGCCAGCACAGCGGATCAGATCAGTACCATACTAAGAGACCAGTTCGGCATGGTGCCGAAAAGGAGGGCAATCGGCTATTCCAAGCCGTACCCCGACGACTACGAGATGATCCCGCTGCCACCTAAATATCGGCTCCCTGATTTCTCCAAATTCAGTGGATCAGATGGTTCCAGCTCCATCGAGCACGTGGGCTGATATTTGGCACAACTAGGACCGGCTTCAGTGTCGGATCAACTACGCGTGAGGCTCTTCTCACAGTCCCTCACGGGATCGGCTTTCGGATGGTACACCTCTTTGCCACCAGACTCCATCCGGACTTGGAAGCAGTTGGAAGAGCAGTTCCATATGCGGTACCATTCGAGAGGCTTCCGAGTCCGGCATTGCCGATCTAGCACAACTACGTCGAAGCGCGGAGAAACTGTGACAGAATACATCCAGCGCTTCAGGAATCTTAGGAACCGATGTTATTCAGTTCGTATAACTGAAAAGGAAGCAGTCGAGTTGGCAGTAGCGGGCCTTGCAACACCGCTCAAGGATATGGCCTCCCAAGCAGACTACCCCTCGTTGGCGCACATGGTTCAGAAACTATCGGCATATGAACAGCGCCACCCGGACCTGTACCAGGACAAATTCAAACGTGCAGTAGTCCTGGTCGATGCAGAGGAGGACGAAGTTCCCGCGGGAGACCAAGAGGTAGCGAGTGGCTGAATGGACTCGGGGAGGAACCCCGTATCCTGCAAATGGGTAAAGCCACCGAGGCCCGCCCGGGGATTTGATTTTGACGTGACCAAGACTGAGCAAATCTTCGACCTCCTGCTCAAGGAGAAACAGCTTGACGATTCCTGAAGGTCTCAAATTCCCCACGGTGCAAGAGCTGAACGGAAAGCCATACTGCAAATGGCACAACTCGCTCTCCCATGCCACCAACGACTGCAGGGTATGGCGTCAGCACATCCAAGCGGCGATAGAAAAGGGGCGTCTAATTTTCAACCAGTACGCCATGAAGGTCGACACCCAGCCCTTCCCCGCCGTTAATATGGTGGAATGCACTTACCCTGAAGGTTGCCAGCCAGGATCCTCGTTCAGCATCAACATGGTAGGATCTGGGCACCACTCTGGCAAAGATGGAGACGAGGGCAGCTGCTCTCGTAGCAAGGATACAGAGGAGGCCGCTCCACGCGATCGGCTCCATCATGATGGCAAGCGCTACGTCACGGAGGGAGAAGTGAAGAACATAAGATATCAGCGACCCCTCTCTGATCACCTCCTCAACAAGTATGTAAGTCAATATGACCAACGCCGACGGTCCAGCTATGAGGATGAAGGAGATCGTCTGGCTAGAGAAGCCAGAAGACATCGTCGGCATGATCGCGATGAGGAGGAGCACGAGCGCCGTGCCACAGAAAAATCAAGGGAGCAAGACGACAACGATAGGCACTGGGACTGCCCCTTCTTCAGACACTGCTGGGATTCAGGAATGAGCCGATTGCCCACAATCGGCAACTGCCCAGAATGCAACCAGAAGAAGAAGGAGGCAGCCAACGTGTCTGTGTTCAAGCGCCTAGGGCCTCTCCCGCCACAAAGCAAACGCACCGAGTCACCTCGTTGGGCAGATCTCGAGGATTCAGAAGACGAGGGAGAAGAAGAAGAAGACAGGTACCACCGGCCAAGGTGGTGCCCTGACGGACTCAGCCGTTCCCAAAAGCGCAGGGTTCAGCGGTTGCGCGGCCTGGAGGAAGCCGAAAGGTTGTACTTGCATACTTTAAGGAAGGCACGACCCGATCTGGCCGCGAAAGTTCAGCGAACCCTGGACGAAGAGGGTCGACCACGGAAAATGGAGTGGCGTCCCAAGCAAAGGAAAGCCGATGATGAAACATCGGCTGGCACAAACATGGTACTCGTCCTTCCGACGGAGTTTAGTCCTCCACGATTACACGACGCACTCAAGGTGGACGACAGCAAGCGCATCAAGTCAGAGGTTGGGCTGGTTTTATCCACCAGCCTGACTGAGTAGCAAGGACAAACCGACGAACAAATGTGGCGAGGCTGATCCTTGTGATCGGCCCCAAAAGGCTATGAAGGGACATTACAGAACCTTCAGTCAGTGCTGCAATCAACATGGCGGCCGATTCCAGCAATCGGCCAAAATTATCTTCACCACATGTTCTGCCTGTTCAACATTGATCTACTGGGCAACGGCCACGTCGGCGGATGAAAGTTAGCACGAATCCTCGCGGAGCCGACGTGCAAGTACAGTGCTTTGGCTAACCACAGAGCCGATATCTACAGTCACCTGGCAGATTCGGCTCGGGGGGGCACCTAAACACGATGAACATGGGAACAGGTGCAGGAGAACATGTGTGCAATGAAATATTGGGGCCGATTAGGAGAAAATCGGCCAGTAAAAAATTTTTTTTACAGCCGATGCAAGGGCATCGACTTTAGAACTAAGAGGCGAAGCCGATGCGCAGCCATCGACTCTAGTACAATCATACGAGGTTTACCGGATCTCCACCAAGTTCAGTTCAGAAGGGGTATATCGGCGTTGTGATCGGCTTTGGCGCATCCTCTTTGACATTCTCGCCTCGAGTAAGGCTCGGGGGGCAGCAGGCCTGGTAGATGCTCTGTTCAGGGGCCGATTGGGGTACCATCGGCTGATTTTTCGTCACAACCTTCTTCACAGATGATGAGTGCTAAAGAAGACCATGAGGTTTGGTTGGAAGAATTCAAAGGCTTCCCTGAAGATTCTACATTATCCACCAGATTTCAAAATCATCAGTTGAAGGGAGAATTGTAAAGGACTGATGCGTTGCTATCGGCTCATTACGCATTGGCAAAGGGGGCGAATCGGCAAGGTCAGTATGAGAGGGAATCGGCTAAATTAAGCTCAAAGGAAATCGGCAAAATCAAATTGGGGAAAAGTTCTTCATTGATAGGCGAGATTTCTTACATAAAGAGCTGATTGCTCTCAAAAAGGAAATACTAGGGGATACATTGCCCCATCTACTGCTACTGGCCCTATACTAGAGGTCCTATCTACGGGCCGTCACTGCCCTCGTCGTCGCCGTCGTCGCCGCTGTCGGCGCTGCTCCCGACGGGCTCGTCGTCGCTCCAGTGGCCGCCGACCGGGCCCTCATTGTCCTCATCTTCTTCGTCAGCGTCATCGTCGCTGTCGAAGTCGCTGAGGTTGCCCGGCCAGGGGCAGAACCGCTTGGCCGGCGGCTCGTCGGAGGAGGTGTCATCCTCCTCCTCTTCCTGCTCCTCCTCCTCCTCCTCGGAAGAGGTGAAGTCGCAGGAGAAGCGATCGTCATCGCTCTCCTCCTCCGTTTCCCCGTCGGCGAGAAAGCGGAGGTCGCCTTCCCCGTCGGTCAAGGACTTATCGTCCTCGGACCAGACGGAGAAGTCGTGGCTGGACTCCTCCCCAGCTTCGATGGCGCGGCGGGTGTTCGCCGCGTGGACTTCCTCCTGGGTCGGCTCTGGCGTCGGCTCACGCGAAGGGGAGGACTGGCTGGAAAGATCCGATGGAGCAGAGGAGGAAGAAGACATGGTGGCGCAGGAGGGCTTTTGGAGTGCTAATGCGAAGAAGATGCAGAGGAAAACTGTTCATAGCGGTTAAATAAAAGGGGATATAGTGGAAATTCAATGCCACAGCAGTTTCCGAGGAAGTGGTGCCTAAAAAAAAAAGAAAAACTGCCAGGTCACGCGGAGAAGTTGAGAAGGCAAGGCATCATGATGAAGGATACTGCAACGGTTCTGCCACGACATGACCCAACGAAGGAAAGCAGAGTGATTTTGGAATTACCAATTCCAAAACCAGGGGGGCATGTGTTATCACCAGAATTTGACCGAGTCAGAGGTGGGCCGCGATCAAGATGGACTTAAAGAGATATACATAGAAGAATTACGTGAATCGGCCTGTTATGCTGAGTTTGGGCTAGTTTGCCCTTGTATCTGTAATATATTAGGATACGTGTCGATTAGTTAGAGTTTTGCCCGTGCACGGTTAGGTGCACGTCTAAAGTTAGAAAGTCCCTTGGACTATAAATATGTATCTAGGGTTTATGGAATAAACAACAACCAACGTTCAACCAAACAAATCAATCTCGGCGCATCGCCAACTCCTTCGTCTCGAGGGTTTCTACCGGTAAGCGACATGCTGCCTAGATCGCATCTTGCGATCTAGGCAGCACAAGCTCTACGTTGTTCATGCGTTGCTCGTATCGAAGCCTTGTTGATGGCGAGCAACGTAGTTATCATAGATGTGTTAGGATTAGCATAGTTCTTCGCGTAACATGCTATCGTAGTGCAACCCTTGCATGTCTAGCCGCCCTCACACCTATCTTAGGTGTGGGGGCGGCACCCCGCTTGATCATTATTTAGTAGATCTGATCCGTTACGGTTGCTCCTTGTTCATCAAGGATTAGTTTAATATCTGCAATAGTTAGGCCTTACGAAGGGGGGGAGGATCCAGCGGCACGTAGGGTGTCGTTCGCTAGTCCTAAACAGGATGTTCCGGGATCAACTTCGTGTTGGTTTTTAGGCCTTGTTTAGGATCGGCTTACGATCACCGTGCGTGGCCGCGAGGCCCAACCTGGAGTAGGATGATCCGATTATGCGGTGAAAACCCTAAATCGTCGTAGATCTCATTAGCTTTATCTTGATCAAGCAGGACCACCATATATTCGTGCACCCCGTACGAATCATGGGTGGATCGGCTCCTTGAGCCGATTCACGGGATAACCCGAGAGCCGATCGAGGCTCGTATTTAATGTTTACGTGTATGCCATGCAGAAACTAAGCGAGGCATCTCCATCACCTTCCTGACCAGGTATAGGTCAGGTGGCACGCCCTTGCAATCAGCATCGGACGTGTGATCAGAAGGCTTTGCGGGCCGTCGCTCGGAGGGACCTCAGCCAGCCGCAGCTCTAGGTTGTTCCCGGCTCTACGGTGTTGCCCGTCGCTGCCCGCCGGTGGGTTTCTGACGACAACATTTACTCAGGAATTTTTATGTTGGTATCTCTAGCTGGAATAGATATGTTCTTGATAGTCTCGCAAAAGGTGACTTCCTAAGTACTCCTGCATTAGAAGCTAGCTGCATTATTGAGAGTTTATTTGGAATACCCCCTGTTGATAAAGTTAAAACTGAAATCTCTCTTGAAGATGTTATGAAAAAATTGGAAACCATAGAGAAAAATTCTCCAAGTATTGAAGCTAAATTGGAAATATTACTTGATAAAACTGATGAACTTGATAAATCCTTAGGAGGAATTGATGAAAGAATTAGTGTCCTAGGAACTAGTGCTGTCCATGATGATCAAATCAATAGGATTGACGAACTTGAAAAAGCTATGGGAACCTTGGGTTCAACATTTTCTTCTCTTAAATATAAGGAGAAAGCTTATGTGGGTAAGGAGCAAAAGTTTATGTATGTCTCTAAAGTGCCTAGACCAAAGAAGTATTATTATAGGCCTAAAATTGACAAAGCCCTTGGTACCACTATGGATGGGGGAGCTCATGATAACAATGCATCATCCTTTGATAATACTTGATGCACACTTTATGCGCCTAGCTGAAAGGCGTTAAAGAAAAGCGCTTATGGGAGACAACCCATGTTTTTACCTACAGTACTTTGTTTTTATTTTGTGTCTTGGAAGTTGTTTACTACTGTAGCAACCTCTCCTTATCTTAGTTTTGTGTTTTGTTGTGCCAAGTTAAGCCGTTGATAGAAAAGTAAGTACTAGATTTGGATTACTGCACAGTTCCAGATTTCTTTGCTGTCACGAATCTGGGTCCACCTCCCTGTAGGTAGCTCAGAAAATTAAGCCAATTTACGTGCATGATCCTCAGATATGTATGCAACTTTCATTCAATTTGGGAATTTTCATTTGAGCAAGTCTGGTGCCATTTTAAAATTCGTCAATACGAACTATTCTGTTTTGACAGATTCTGCCTTTTATTTCGCATTGCCTCTTTTGCTATGTTGGATGAATTTCTTTGATCCACTAATGTACAGTAGCATTATGCAATGTCCAGAAGTGTTAAGAATGATTGTGTCACATCTGAATATGTTAATTTTTATTGTGCACTAACCCTCTAATGAGTTGTTTCGAGTTTGGTGTGGAGGAAGTTTTCAAGGATCAAGAGAGGAGTATGATGCAACATGATCAAGGAGAGTGAAAGCTCTAAGCTTGGGGATCTTGTAAATAAACAAGTTCATGAAGAGCAAAGTAACAAGCATAGGAAGATAAAACAAGTGTAGCTTCAAAAATTTCAGCACATAGAGAGGCATTTTAGTAACATGAAAATTTCTACAACCATATTTTCCTCTCTCATAATAACTTTCAGTAGCAACATGAGCAAACTCAACAATATAACTATCACATAAAGCATTCTTATCATGAGTCTCATGCATAAAATTATTACTCTCCACATAAGCATAGTTATTCTTATTAATTGTAGTAGGAGCAAATTCAACAAAGTAGCTATGATTATTATTTTCATCAAGTGTAGGAGGCATATTGTAATCATAATCAAATTTATCCTCCATAACAGGTGGTACCAAAAGACTACTATCATTATCATCACAAATAGGAGGCAAAGTATCATCAAAGAAAATTTTCTCCTCAATGCTTGAGGGACTAAAAATATCATGAAAACCAGCTTCCCCGACTTAGAACTTTCTATATCATTATCAACAATGGTGTTCAAAGCGTTCATACTAATATTACTACCGAGCATGCAAAGAAGATTTCATAGGTTTTTTAATTTTCGCATCAAACAATCCATGTTTTAAATCAGGAAATAGAATAAGAAGCTCACTCTTGTACATTATGCCAAACTAGTGTAAACAAGAAACAAAAAGATGCAATTGCAGGATCTAAAGGAAATAGCTTCGAGCACACACACGACGGCGCCGGAAAAATACTTTACACTGGGACCGTAGTATGAGAGCCTTTTACCTTTCCTCCCCGGCAACGGCGCCGGAAAAGTGCTTGATGTCTACGTTCCCCCTCCTTTCCTGTAGACGAGTGTTGGGCCTCCAAGAGCGAGAGGTTTGTAGAACAGCAGCAAGTTTTCCCTTAAGTGGATCACCCAAGGTTTATCGAACTCGGGGAGGAAGAGGTCAAAGATATCCCTCTCATGCAACCCTGCAACCACAAAGCAAGAAGTCTCTTGTGTCCCCAACACACCAAATAGGTGCACTAGTTCGGCGAAGAGATAGTGAAATACGGGTGGTATAAATAAGTATGAGCAGTAGCAACGGTGCCGGAAAAGTGCTTGGCGCGTAGTTGATGGTGGTGGTATTGCAGCGATAGTAACGCGATAAAACGAGTAAACAAGCGGTAGTAACTCAGCAGTATTTAGGAACAAGGCCTAGGGATTACACTTTCACTAGTGGACACTCTCAACATTGATCACATAACAGAATAGATAAATGCATACTCTACACTTTTGTTGGATGATGAACACATTGCGTAGGATTACACGAACCCTCAATGCCGGAGTTAACAAGCTCCACAATAATGCTCATGTTTTAGTAACCTTTAGTGTAAGATAGATCAACGAGACTAAACCAAGTACTAGCATAGCATGCACACTCGTCACCTTCATGCATATGTAGGAGGAATAGATCACATCAATATTATCATAGCAATAGTTAACTTCTCAATCTACAAGAGATCATGATCATAGCATAAACCAAGTACTAACACGGTGCACACACTTGTCACCTTTGCACACGTGCGGGAGGAATAAAACTACTTTAATAACACATCACTAGAGTAGCACATAGATAAATTGTGATACAAACACATTGCAATCATAAAGAGATATAAATAAGCACCTCACTATGCCATTCAACGGTGAATAAGTATTCTGTGAAATCTAGCCTAAGAGACCCACACGGTGCACACACTTGTCACCTTTACACACGTGGGACGAGGAGTCTCCGGAGATCACATAAGTAAAACTCACTTGACTAGCATAATGACATCTAGATTACAAGCATCATCATATGAATCTCAATCATGTAAGGCAGCTCATGAGATTATTGTATTGAAGCACATAGGAGAGAGATGAACCACATAGCTACCGGTACAGCCCCGAGCCTCGATGGAGAACTACTCCCTCCTCATGGGAGCGAGCAGCGGTGATGAAGATGGCGGTGGAGATGGCAGCGGTGTCGATGGAGAAGCCTTCCGGGGCACTTCCCCGCTCCGGCAGGGCGCCGGAACGGAGACTCCTGTCCCCCGGATCTTGGCTTCGCGATGGCGGCGGCTGCGGAAGGTTTCGTGGTTTTCGTCGAACGCATCGGGGTTTTCGATCCGGGGGCTTTATATAGGCGAAGAGGCGGCGCGGGAGGGTCGAAGGGGCGACGACACCATAGGGCGGCGCGGCCGGGGCCTGGGCCGCGCCGGCCTAGGGTCCGGGGGCCCGGTGCCCCCCTCCGGTCCTTCCCGGGTGTTCGGATGCTTCCGGTGAAAATAGGAACTTTGGCGTTGATTTCGTCCGATTCCGAGAATATTTCGTTACTAAGATTTACGAAACCAAAAACAGCGAGAAAACGAGAGCCGGCACTTCGGCATCTTGTTAATAGGTTAGTTCCAGAAAATGCACGAATATGACATAAAGTGTGCATAAAACATGTAGATAACATCAATAATGTGGCATGGAACATAAGAAATTATCGATACGTCGGAGACGTATCATTGAGTCAGTTCACCTATTTCTCTCCACCTCAAGAAGCAAACACTTGTGTGAACTGTGCATTGATTCCTACATATTTGCTTATTGCACTTATTATATTACTCTATGTTGACAATATCCATGAGATATACATGTTACAAGTTGAAAGCAACCGCTGAAACTTAATCTTCTTTTGTGTTGCTTCAATGCCTTTACTTTGAATTATTGCTTTATGAGTTAACTCTTATGCGGGACTTATTGATGCTTGTCTTGAAGTGCTATTCATGAAAAGTCTTTGCTTTATGATTCACTTGTTTACTCATGTCATATACATTGTTTTGATCGCTGCATTCACTACATATGCTTTACAAATAGTATGATCAAGATTATGATGGCATGTCACTCCGAAATTATACGTGTTATCGTTTTACCTGCTCGGGACGAGCGAGAACTAAGCTTGGGGATGCCGATACGTCTCCGACGTATCGATAATTTCTTATGTTCCATGCCACATTATTGATGTTATCTACATGTTTTATGCACACTTTATGTCATATTCGTGCATTTTACGGAACTAACCTATTAACAAGATTCCGAAGTGCCGATTCTTTGTTTTCGCTGTTTTTGGTTTCGAAATCCTAGTAAGGAAATATTCTCGGAATTGGACGAAATCAAAGCCCGGGGGCCTATTTTTCCACGAAGCTTCCGGAAGTCCGAAGGAGAGACGAAGAGGGGCCACGGGGGGCCACACCCTAGGGCGGCGCGGCCCCCCCTTGGCCGCGCGGCCCTATGGTGTGGGGCCCCCGTGCCGCCTCTTGACCTGCCCTTCCGCCTACAAATAGCCTCCGTGACGAAACCCCCAGTACCGAGAGCCACGATACGGAAAACCTTCCAGAGACGCCGCCAACGCCGATCCCATCTCGGGGGATCCAGGAGATCGCCTCCGGCACCCTGCCGGAGAGGGGAATCATCTCCCGGAGGACTCTACACCGCCATGGTCGCCTCCGGTGTGATGTGTGAGTAGTCTACCCCTGGACTATGGGTCCATAGCAGTAGCTAGATGGTTGTCTTCTCCCCATTGTGCTATCATTGTCGGATCTTGTGAGCTGCCTATCATGATCAAGATCATCTATCCGTAATTCTATATGTTGCGTTTGTTGGGATCCGATGAATAGAGAATACTTGTTATGTTGATTATCAAAGTTATACTTATGTGTTGTTTATGATCTTGCATGCTTTCCGTTACTAGTAGATGCTCTGGCCAAGTAGATGCTTGTAACTCCAAGAGGGAGTACTTATGCTCGATAGTGGGTTCATGCTCGCATTGACACCGGGACGATGATGAGAAAGTTCTAAGGTTGTGTTGTCGTTGTTGCCACTAGGGATAAAACATTGATGCTATGTCTAAGGATGTAGTTGTTGATTACATTACGCACCATACTTAATGCAATTGTCTGTTGCTTTGCAACTTAATACTGGAGGGGGTTCGGATGATAACTCTGAAGGTGGACTTTTTAGGCATAGATGCGGTTGGATGGCGGTCTATGTACTTTGTCGTAATGCCCAATTAAATCTCACTATACTCATCATGATATGTATGTGCATGGTCATGCTCTCTTTATTTGTCAATTGCCCAAGCTGTAATTTGTTCACCCAACATGCTTGTTCGTCTTATGGGAGAGACACCTCTAGTGAACTGTGGACCCCGGTCCAATTCTCTTTACTCGAAATACAATCTACTGCAATACTTGTTCTCTCGTTTTCTCGCAAACAATCATCTTCCACACAATACGGTTAATCCTTTGTTACAGCAAGCCGGTGAGATTGACAACCTCATTGTTTCGTTGGGGCAAAGTACTTTGGTTGTGTTGTGCAGGTTCCACGTTGGCGCCGGAATCCCCGGTGTTGCGCCGCACTACATCCCGCCGCCATCAACCTTCAACGTGCTTCTTGGCTCCTCCTGGTTCGATAAACCTTGGTTTCTTTCTGAGGGAAAACTTGCTGCTGTGCGCATCATACCTTCCTCTTGGGGTTCCCAACGAACGTGTGAGTTACACGCCATCAGAATGTCACCTTATAAAATGGTTTATGGAAAAGCTTGTCATTTACCTTTAGAACTAGAGCACAAAGCTTATTGGGCTGTTAGAGAACTAAACAAAGATCCTAAACTAACCGGTAATAAGAGGTTGCTGCAATTAAGTTCTCTAGATGAATGGAGAAGTGAAGCTTATGAAAATGCTAAACTCTTTAAAGAGAAAGTTAAGAAATGGTATGATAGAAGGATTATCAAAAGAGAGTTTAATATTGGGGATAAAGTCCTATTGTATCGGTCTCATCTCAGATTCTTTGCAGGGAAATTACTCTCGAAATGGGAAGGACCATATGTTGTTGAGGAGGTGTATCGTTCAGGAGCAATTAAAATTAGTTCTCTCCAAGGCAATGCCACGCAAGTGGTGAATGGACAAAGACTCAAGCATTATATCTCGGGTGATTCTTATAATGTAGATGTTGATGTTATTCGAGTGGAAACACCGAGAGGCTTTCATCAAAGGTCAAATTGACGAGTCCGCCGAACTCGACTTTGAATAGGTAACAGTACAGGTAATAAAAAGTTCGCGATTTACTTTCCGAACAATGTTTTTGCTGTTTTTGGAAAATATGAAAAATTACGAGATCGAAACGGAGTGGAGGAGACGCACGAGGGCGTGCCCCCATAGGCCGGCGTGGCCAGGCCTTGGCCCGCTCCGCCCTATGAGCTGGCCGCCTCGTCGCCCCTTTCCGACTCCGGTTCGACCTGGTACTTTTCTTATGACATAAAAATTCCTGCTATATAATCCCCCGGACCCCTGGAGGTCCGTATATCGTTTGCTCGACGTGTTTTGTGTTGAGCTGTTTCTGTCAGGATCTATTTTCAATCTAGGAGCACCATGGCCTCCAACAACAAGGGCAAAGGGCCTTCGAAGGAAGAAGTGAAAAGGGTGTCGTCAAAACAAGAGCAACAAGCTGTTGGGAGTAAGCAAATCTTGGTGGGATCTGTTGACACTCGACGTTCTTTCTCTCATAACTTGCAGGGACTGATACGTCTCCGACGTATCGATAATTTCTTATGTTCCATGCCACATTATTGATGATATCTACATGTTTTATACACATTATATGTCGTATTTATGCATTTTCCGGCACTAACCTATTAACAAGATGCCGAAGAGCCGATTCGTTGTTTTCTACTCGTTTTTGGTTTCGGAAATCCTACAAAGGAAATATTCTCGGAATTGGACGAAATCAACGCCCGGGGTCCTATTTTGCCACGAAGCTTCCAGAAGTCCGAGGGAGAGTCGAGGTGGGGCCACGAGGTGGCGACACACCAGGGCGGCGCGGCCCAGGCCCTGGCCGCGCCGGCCTGTGGTGTGGGCCCCTCGCGTCGCCTCCTGACCTACTCTTTCGCCTACTTAAAGCCTCCGTCGCGAAACCCCCAGTACCGAGAGCCACGATACGAGAAACCTTCTAGAGCCGCCGCCATCACGAAGCCAAGATCTGGGGGACAGGAGTCTCTGTTCCGGCACGCCGCCGGGACGGGGAAGTGCCCCCGGAAGGCTTCTCCATCAACACCACCGCCATCTTCATCAACGCTGCTGTCTCCCATGAGGAGGGAGTAGTTCTCCATCGAGGCTCGGGGCTGTACCGGTAGCTATGTGGTTCATCTCTCTCCTATGTACTTCAATACAATAATCTCATGAGCTGCCTTACATGATTGAGATTCATATGATGATGCTTGTAATCTAGATGTCATTATGCTAGTCAAGTGGATTTTACTTATGTGATCTCCGGAGACTCCTTGTCCCACGTGTGTAAAGGTGACGAGTGTGTGCACCGTGTGGGTCTCTTAGGCTATATTTCACGAGAATACTTATTCACTCGTTATGAATGGCATAGTGAAGTGCTTATTTATATCCCTTTATGATTGCAATGTGTTTTGTATCACAATATATCTGCGTGCTACTCTAGTGATGTTATTAAAGTAGTTTATTCCTCCCGCACGGTGTAATGGTGACAGTGTGTGCATCGTGTAGTACTTGGCGTAGGCTATGATTGTGATCTCTTGTAGATTATGAAGTTAACTATTGCTATGATAGTATTGATGTGATCTATTCCTCCTTTCGTAGTGTGAAGGTGACGAGTGTGCATGCTATGTTAGTACTTGGTTTGGTTATGTTGATCTGTCATGCACTCTAAGGTTATTTAAATATGAACATTGAATATTGTGGAGCTTGTTAACTCCGGCATTGAGGGTTCGTGTAATCCTACACGGTTAGTGGTGTTCATCATCCAACAAGAGGGTGTAGAGTCTAGCATCTATCTATTTATTCTGTTATGTGATCAATGTTGAGAGTGTCCACTAGTGAAAGTATGATCCCTAGGCCTTGTTCCTAAATATCGCTATCGCTGCTTGTTTACTCGTTTTACCGCATCTTTACTTCCTGAAATATTACTACCATCAACCGCACGCCAGACAAGCACTTTTACGGCGCCGTTACTACTTGCTCATATTCATTCATACCACCTGTATTTCACTATCTCTTCGCCGAACTAGTGCACCTATTAGGTGTGTTGGGGACACAAGAGACTTCTTTCTTTGTGGTTGCAGGGTTGCATGAGAGGGATATCTTTGACCTCTTCCTCCCTGAGTTCGATAAACCTTGGGTGATCCACTTAAGGGAAACTTGCTGCTGTTCTACAAACCTCTGCTTCTGGAGGCCCAACACTGTCTACAAGAATAGAAGCACCCGTAGACATCAGGGACCCTTACCACCTGCTCTTGGCCTCGACTCTTTCCTTGTGTTGGAAGAAGCTCTACGGACTACCGATGAGTTTTGTGGTCAATACCGGGCTCTAAGAAGAGAAGTGGAGATACTCCAGGAGGAGAATTACCGACTCCGTAGAATGCTGGAATATTACTCGATACCCATCACAAGGTCGCCACCGCCAACTTCAGATAACAATGAATCTCTTCGAGCCTTAGTGCAGAATTGCCAAGCTGAGAAACTGAAACTTCAGGAGCTTGTGGAGAAGCTTATCGGGAATTCATCACCATCATCGCCAAAGGAGTAATTCATCATCGGTATTGGCATCCCCATGGTTTGTTCCAAGCTTGGGGGAGTGCCGCGGTATCACATCATCACTACCTTTTACTTTTTACTATCAAGTAGTGTCATATCATGAGTAGGGAAGTTATCATATAAGATGGGTTGTAGTGTGGAAGTATCTCTCCTTTAGTCGGTTGTCTATGTATCCCTTGGTGTGAGTTATCGTTATGAAATATTAATGAGAAGTCTTATCATTTACATATTGCACACCTTATTTTAGTTTGCAATTTCTATTATATGATTGATCTTGATTTTAGTATTGGTACCACTTTGGGAGCATTGAGTAAATCTATTTGGTTTTGGCAAACTTAGCATTGGTCAATAGCAACAAAACCTTGAGGTTTAAGTAGAAAAGAGAATATATATAGTTGTTTCATTGTCTTCCTTTCTTGTTAGCTCATAGCTTATTATTCTGAAGTTAAAATTGTTTGTGCTTACAAGAAAGATGCATGATTGTTTCTATCACATGTATATTCGTTTGTTTCCCTCAACTTTTGTGCTTGCTAATTAACCTTGCTAGCCAAAGACCTGTACTGAGAGGGAATGCTTCAGGTGCATCCAAACCTCAACCCAAACCTATGCCATTTGTGTCCACCATATCTACCTACTTCATGGTATTTCCTGCCATCCCAAGTAAATACTTCACGTGCTACCTTTAAACAATTCAAAATTTATCATCTATTATTTGTGTCAATGTTTTATGGCTCATGAGGAAGTATGTGGTGTTTTATCTTTCAATCTTGTTGGGCAACTTTCACCAATGGACTAGTGGCTTCATCCACTTATCCAATAATTTTGCAAAAAAGCTGGCAATGGGGTTCCCAGCCCCGATTAATTAACTTTCATGACATTACAAATAGACACTCCTCCATGGTATGTGATTGTTCGACGGCACCCGAGGATTCAGTTAGCCATGGCTTGAGAAAGCGAAGGTTGGGAGGAGTGTCATCTAAATAAAACTAAAATAAAAAGGCACTCCTTCATGGTATGAGATTGTTGGCAGGCACCCGAGGATTCGGTTAGCCATGGTTTGTGAAAGTAAGGTTGGAGGGGTGCCACCCAAAATGAAAATGCCTTAATGGGAGCCGCTCTTCGAGAGTTTGTCTGGCAAGGGGGTTAGAGTACCCGCTACCAGTCATTGACAACAACAAACACCTCTCAAAATATTACTTTTATTCTCTTTATATGATTTCAAAATTGAAAAAGCTCTAGCACATGATTTAATCCCTGCTTCCCTCTGCGAAGGGCCTGTCTTTTACTTTATGTTGAGTCAGTAAACCTATTTCCCTCCATCTCAAGCAAGCATTTGAGTTGTTGTGATCAAACCATTATATTGTAATTTACTTCATCATGTCTTTTACTCTTCCTTGTTTAGTACAAGTTTTATCTGAATGAATATAGTTTTGAAAGTTATCAACGATCATTATGATTGAGTATGCAAGATGAGCCATATAAACTTTAACATGAGAGCGCTGCTCGATAGATAAGAATAACCTGTTAATTGTTCTCTGACCAAGAACGAAGTTTGCCATCACCAACTATGATTTCTTATGCACCTTTATTTGTGATTACCTTATACTTGTTTCAAGTTGAGTTATATGAGGAAGTTGTTCACTAGAATGTCTTGTGTGAATGAATATGATGCTTCTTGTCCGTATTTGATTTATCGACTCTTCGATCCATAAACATGTGGTCCTGTTTACCGAGTTCGGTTTCGCTTGGGGACAAGCGAAGTCTAAGCTTGGGGGAGTTGATACGTCCAATTTGCATCACTATTTTATATCATAATTTACTTGTTATTCATTGATATATTTCATATTTGGAGATAATACTTATGTTATTTCATCTATTTTGCATGTTTCATGATTATTGGAGGATCGCGCACCGGAGTCGGGATTCTGTCTGGAAAAAGCGCCGTCGAATGCAATATTTCGGAAGATCAACAGGTTGACGGAAATTATATGAAAAATCCTATTTTTCCAGAAGACGAAGGGAGCCGAAGGGGGAGCCGAGGGGACCCGAGGTGGGCCCACCCCATAGGCCGGCGCGGCCCAAGGCCCGGCCGCGCCGCCTCGTGAGGAGGGGGCCCACAGCCCCCTCTCGCCTCCTTTTCTTCGCGTACGCCTTCGTCCCGAAAACCTAGGCTCCAGGGGTACATCGCGAAGAGCCATAGCCGCCTCTGCGGGGCGGAGAACACCAGAGAGAAAAGAACTCTCCGGCAGGCTGAGATCCGCCGGGGAAATTCCCTCCCGGAGGGGGAAATCGACGCCATCGTCACCGTCATCGAGCTGGACATCATCTCCATCACCATCATCATCATCTTCATCATCATCACCGCCGTCTCCACCGCTGCACGCCGTCACCGCTGTAACAATTTGGGTTTGATCTTGATTGTTTGATAGGGAAAACTCTCCGGTGTTGATTTCTACTTGTTATTGATGCTATTGAGTGAAACCATTGAACCAAGGTTTATGTTCAGATTGTTATTCATCATCATATCACCTCTAATCATGTTCCATATGATGTCTCGTGAGTAGTTCGTTTAGTTCTTGAGGACATGGGTGAAGTCTAAATGTTAGTAGTGAAGTATGGTTGAGTAATATTTAATGTTATGATATTTAAGTTGTGGTGTTATTCTTCTAGTGGTGTCGTGTGAACGTCGACTACACGACACTTCACCTTTATGGGCCTAGGGGAATGCATCTTGTACTCTTTGCCAATTGCGGGGTTGCCGGAGTGACGAAACCCGAGCCCCCGTTGGTATATCGATGCAGGAGGGATAGCAGGATCTCGTAGTTTAAGGCTCGTGGTTAGATTTATCTTAATTACTTTCTTGTAGTTGTGGATGCTTGCAAGGGGTATAATCACAAGTATGTATTAGTCCTAGGAAGGGCGGTACATTAGCATAGGTTCACCCACACAACACTTATCAAAACAATGAAGATTAATTAGCCGTATGTAGCGAAAGCACTAGACTAAAATCCCGTGTGTCCTCGAGAACGTTTGGTTATTATAAGTAAACAAACCGGCTTGTCCTTTGTGCTAAAAAGGATTGGGCCACTCGCTGCAATTATTACTCTCGCACTTTACTTACTCATACTTTATTCATCTGTTACATCAAAACCCCCTGAATACTTGTCTGTGAGCATTTACAGTGAATCCTTCATCGAAACTGCTTGTCAGCACCTTCTGCTCCTCGTTGGGATCGACATTCTTACTTATCGAAGAAACTACGATACACCCCCTATACTTGTGGGTCATCATCCACCTAGGACGTGGCGGCGGTGCTAGGAGTGGAATCATGTACTTTATTAAAAATTTGTTCAAATTTTGTTAAAACTTTTCTTCATATTTTACTGGCTATTTATTCCACTGCTTGGAAATTACGGCCTGATTTTTTGTTCCAAATTGTAGGTATTATTTGTTCTTTTGCATAATATATTTTATGACTTAATTTACAAAGCCTATTATATCTAAGATATACGCTGCATGTTTATAAAAGAAAAGGTACGCTGTTACATGCTTCTAAAAGGAAAACGTGAAAGGTACTCTCCATGGCCATAGAGACTCACATGCACGCACATGACCGCGCAAGAACTAGAAACATGCATGCAGCTCAGCGTGGACCCCGCATATTATTGCACCGCAAGTGAGAGGGATTTTTTTTTTTTGAACAAGAGTGAGAGGGATTAGTGCATGGCACCAGCAGCGGCTGGCATATGCGTGCCGTGTCGTATCGCACCTCAACTTAATCGCACCTGCGAGCAGCGTCGATCCGGTACATCAGCAAGCACATGTCGCAGATTTTTTTTTGAGGGAAACAGTAGGACTCCGTCCTGCTGTGAGCTTTATTGATTAAATAATAGTTACATCGTCAATTAACATCGAAATAATAAAGCTCGGCGGATCATCTACCCAGACATTCGGTAGTGAATCCGTCTCTCTCGATAACCAATCAGCAACACAGTTGGCTTCCCTATTACAGAAAGGAAACTCGCATCTAGAAAATGTTGACGCTTGGACATAGATATCATCAAAAAGTGCTACTGCTGCAGTTGAGGGAAAATCACCAGTTTGAAGGGCATCAACAACTTGCTGACAATCTGACTGAACAATAATACGTGAGCACCCCACCTGATTAGCCAAAGCAATGCCCCTGGACACCGCTTGAGCTTCCAACGTGGATGCATCAATTGCATATTGAACCTTTTCATTGCATGCAGCGATGAAGCTCCCCATATGATCTCTGATTAGTACTCCTATACCTCCTGACAGATACTCAAGATTGAAGCTAGCATCCACATTAATCAAAACATAACCCTCCCTTGGTTTAGTTGCCTCGCCACGTCAGGAGAATTATCACCAGTTTAAATAGCCGCCTCGCTCCGAACCGGTACGAGCGAGCTCAACAAAAATCAAAAGCGAAGAGAAAGAACAATCACGCGATACCTTTCGATCCCAGCTCGTCGCGGAAGTCAACTTCGAAGTAAACCACCGGTAAATATAATGGGCCAGCGAAAGAAAGCCCAGCCGCTCGATTATGCTGCGAAGGGCGAAGCACGCGCCTGGAAGGAGGGCCCAGCTGGGAGGGACGCAACGCCCACTACGTCTATTACGGACGCAACGCCTGCAGCGCTACTCGGTTGGGCCGGCCCAGGAAACTCTCGGTGAGCTCACGTTTGGTTCGCTTTTTTCATTTTGTTTTCTGGAAAAATGTTCAGATCTGCGAAATTGTTCAGATTTTGAAAAAAAACTCATTTTTTTTGAAAACTTCAGATTTTGAAAAAAATCAGATATCAATTTTTTCATATTTGAATTGAAAACTGTGCATATTTAAAAAAAGATCAAATTTCAAAATTTTCAAATTCAAAAAATCTGGAAATTGAAAATGTTCAGATTTTTTAAAAAAACATAAAACTAGAGAAAATAAAAAACCGGAAAACAACGGAAAACCGGCGGGAAAAATGAAACGGAAAGAAAGTGTGGAAAACACGCAAAAGGTTCTGGAATGTTCGTAAAATCGAAAAAAGAGACACCGGGATTCCTATTGGGACGACCCATTTAGAAGAACATAGAGCGACGGGAGAGGTTCGCGTAACGTGCTACAGGCGTTAAACAGGAAAACAGTCAGATCTGGAATTTGTCTGAACAAAAAAAAAATAGAAAATACAAAAACGACAAGAACACAAAAAAAGAGACAATACCTTTTGTCACGCCCAAACGGCCCACGAAATGGCCGCTTCCCATTTACTAGCAAAACTGGGCAAGGAAACGAATGTGCTCAGCGCCGAGTGGAAGGGTGGTTCGCTCCCGCTTAAAGCGAGAGATAGGAGCTCCCTGCCGGCGAGCTGGGAGGTCCTATACAACGCCCACTACGTCTATTAGGGACGCAACGCCTGCAGCCCTACTCGGTTGGGCCGGCCCAGGAAACTCTCGGTGAGCTCACGTCTCGTTCGCTTTTTTCATTTTGTTTTCTGGAAAAATGTTCAGATCTGCGAAATTGTTCAGATTTTGAAAAAGAACTCATTTTTTTGAAAATTCCAGATTTTTTATAAAATCAGATATCACTTTTTTCATATTTGAATTGAAAACTGTGCATATTTTAAGAAATGATCAAATTTCAAAATTTTCAAATTCAAAAAAAATCTAGAAATTGAAAATGTTCAGATTTTTTTAAAAAACATAAAACTAGAAAAAATAAAAAACCGGAAAACAAGGGAAAACCGGTGGGAAAAATGAAACGGAAAGAAAGTGTGGAAAACACTCCAAAAGGTTCTGGAATGTTCATAAATCGAAAAAAAGAGACACCGGGATTCCTATTGGGACGACCCATTTAGAAGAACATAGAGCGACAGGTGAGGTCCGCGTAACGTGCTATAGGCATTAAACAGGAATTGCCCGACAAGCTATATTCGGGCTCCGTTCGTCCCACGCAGTGGGCTACGACCTAGTTTGCCCGCAATGGACTCGTTTTTTTTTCTTTTCCCTCGTTTTTTGTTTCTTTTTTTTATGTTTGTGTCTATTTTAGGTTTTAATTTTCTTTACCTTCTGTCATTTCTTTCCTTTCCTGTTAAATTTATCATTTTCCCCAATTTTAATGAAACAATTTTGAGATCTAAAACTTGCACTCGGTGAATAGATTTTAAATTTAAACCATTTTAGAGCAGTGAACGGTTTTTAAAGCTAAATATTTTTATATTATGCACATTTTTTAAATCTAATTTTAAAATTAAGAATAATTTTGAAAACCAAACGTTATTTTAAAATCCATACCTTTTTAAATCCTAAAATTTTGAAAACCTTAAATTTTCAATCGTAAACTTTTCCAAAGTCTGAATCTTCTTTTAATATTATAAAAAAGTAAAGCAAAAGGGAAAAAGAAAATAAAAAGAAAAGAAGCCATACATGTTAATACCGCACCTCAACCCATGAGTTTTTTTCCTGTTGTTAAAAAACATAATAATGTGCAAGAAACATAGATTAAAAAAGAGTGAATTCCATTTTACGCCCCCTAGTTTACCATTTGTGACAACAATTAACCAATTTAACGAAAATCCCCATGTTTACCCCATTTAGTAAAATGTATGCCTCATTTTACCCTTCATAGGATCTGAATGTGTACTGGTAGTAAGAGATGGCGCTGGGATGATGCTTGCAGTAGCCATTACTGCAGCTTCAACATGTCCTCGTGCAGCTTCAGCAGCGAGCTATGGTGATATGACAACATAATGATAGAGTTAGAAATATGCCATTGTCGGAACAGATGTGCTCCACTCTCGGCTAATGATAGAGTCGGGCCTCGAGCAGACACTTGCCATGACCGTGTTCATAATCCTTGATTATATATGAACACTAAAATAATAGGCTTACAACGTTTTCAAAATTTAAATGGGGTAAAATCTGGCATAAATTGGCTAAATAGGGTAAGTAGAAGAACTTTTTGTTAAACGAGATAATTTGTGTCACAATTGAAAAACTAAGGAGTAAAAAATGAAATTCTCATTAAAAAATATCTATCACCCCTTCTCCCTCAGTTACACCACCGAAAAAAGAACCCATCACCCT
Organism: Lolium rigidum; assembly: GCF_022539505.1. Lineage (NCBI taxonomy): Eukaryota > Viridiplantae > Streptophyta > Magnoliopsida > Poales > Poaceae > Lolium > Lolium rigidum. Next base: position 201,927,726 of record NC_061511.1, on the reverse strand, counting down.
ATGAAAGTTGTTGTTTTTTTCTCTTTTTGCCCCAATACATATGGATTGCATTGATAATATGATTCATTTTAGAATACTTAAAAATTCATAGTGTAAACGAGTATCCTTTTCATCATGGCTTATTTTTTCTGAACGGGAAATGTACATGCATGTAACTGTGGCCGCTTGAGTTGAGCTCATATTTTGCAAAAAGAAAAACAATATTGATGTGCGCTCCATTGGTGATCTTGGTCTGACCTATCAACGCCGCATGTACTACGTGCATGCTCTTATCTCGAGAAAACAACAGAATATTACCATATCTGTGCCGATGGAAACTGCGTCCGGGCGGTTGCTATCAGGACCTGACGTTCCCCACCTGATCTGGTAACATATATTCCTTGAACGAATAATCTACACTCCATTGTCCATATCGGTCGAGTTGCTCTCTCGTACACGCAAGCTCCGCAGCCCTAGCTTGATGCCAGGTTCCCCCAAATTATTTGCTTGAGAGACTGGTCCCCCAAATTATTAGCAAGTCAAGCGGAAACACGGAAATGTTGGAAAGAAACTGCACCACTCAAGAAAAGCTCTTGGACGCAAGCATTTTTCTTCAGAAAATAACGTCTCCCTCTACACTGTCTTTTCGAAATGGACGCAAATTTTGGCTCATATTATCAATCAATCAATTAAGAAAGAAAGGAGCTTAGAAGGAACTAAAGCAAACCCCGGAAGAAACGGTGTTTCTTTTTCTTCTTTTACTTTTGATTTTAAAATATATACATAAAACAGAATCTACTAAATTTATTTTGTAATCTAAAATTCAGTTACTACTATTTCTAACTGTTGCAGCATGCATGTAGTACACATAGATCATTTTACAATTGAGTGATACTATCAGAGAATTCAACGTAGTGTTTTTTTTTCTTCTTCATCATCTCTTTAGTATTCAGCCTGTTGCAGTGGGGGAGCCAGCATATAAGAGTTGGGTTCAAGTGAAACCAATAAACTTGTGCTAATTACACTAAATTTCTACTTAGCACTGTATATCACTACGCTAACATTATGTCTTTACAGAAATGAACCCATTGATTTATTTGGCTAGCTTCGCCCCTGGCTTGTTGTACATGAGGCATGAAAACAATTTATGTCATGGATGGCAGCTGGTTTTCCATATGTCCAGAACTGGTTCTGTGGCGTCATGTTCCCCATAAGAAACTTTTGTACTTTTTTGGTCAAGTAGATGTAGTTTCCCCAGAGCATTTTCCAGATGCCTTGTTCATCAGAGCGGATAATTGAGTTAAGTTTATCCTGGAGGTCGTGGAACTCATCATGAATATATTTTTTGAGATGCACATTCCATTGCCTTCTCGATACTAATCTCATTTTTTTAAATGAATGGAGGTGTGCAAAATTCGATTCCCTTACAAAGTCATTCCATATATATTTCCATAGAAGGGCGGATTTACCATTTTTGACAATGAATGAGGATAAGCTCATGTATAAATCTGATAGAGCTAGCTAGACAGTCACGCCACCAGAATAATCCCTTTGGTGAAATAGCATGTTGGGTGGATCTGCCATTATAATATGTGTGCCATATTAAGTTAACCAAGGGAATGTCATGATGATTATAAAAATTATGCAGGTTTTTCATCAACAAAATTTTGCAGGTAGAGAACACCAAGGTCTCCTTGTTCTTTTGGTTTACATACCAATTCCCAGCTGGCAAGACATTTGCCATGTTAGTTTTCTTTTCTCGATCTGCGCATAGAAAACCGTCTTCCACTTTTTTTCTTCAAAATGAACAAAGGTGGTGACAGTCACTTTGAAAGAGCACATGCCATACATAGGCATAGCAGATATAACTGAGTTGAGCCCATGGCATACATATGACATAGGATATGATATCCCCAGACAATCTTCTGTCAAGCCTGGACACCATGGGCATAAGGTCAACAATAGAAGGCCCAGTGGTACTGAGAGGGAGTCCCAGATATCCAAAAGGACGATTTTCAATTTTGCAACCAAAGAAATCAGCAAGGATTTTGGAATTTTCATTCTCCACATTAATTGGGACAACTCTTGTTTTGCTCTAACTGACATGGAATCCAGTAGATGCAGTACTAAAAGAAATAAGAATATCCTTTAGTTAATTGAGCTCATCAAAATCAACTGGCATAATCATCAACATAGCGAATAATGGGGTATTTTTGCCAAAATGTTCATCAACCTGGAGACTAAGAATTCGCCTTAGCCCATGCATCATTGAAAATTTCTTGAAGAAGATGCGGTATTTACAAATAGAAGTGGAGACGAAGGGTCGCCTTGTCTTACTCCCCTTCTACAAATTATTTTCTTCCATGGTACCCCATTTAGAAGAACTGATCAAGGTGGATGCTGGATTCAGAATATTATCTATTAAGGAATTCCATTTGTGTCTAAATCCTCTAGCTCTAAGCATGGTAATGATGGCACTATATTGAACTTTTTAAAAAATTCCTTTCAAAAAAATATTTTGAGCATGATAATGGGCTTCTTGGATTTATGCCAGATATTCACATATTCAAAAGTATATCCAAGACAATCTTGAATTGTTTTTCCCTTAATGAAGCCATATTGATTTGCATGAACAATGGGGATGATTTCCTTTTGAAGTCTAGTGGCCATTAACTTTTTCAAGAATTTGAGAGGTAAACTAACAAGAGATATAGGCCTAAAATCATTCATAGTCTGGATTGCCAATCTTTGGTATAAGAGCAATAAAGGCTGTATTAATGCTCCCTAGTTTCATAATCAAATTGATGAATTCCTTGTTAATAGCAGGTCGATATTTTCATGCATAGGCCATTAAATCCATCAGGTACAAGTGCCATGTCAGTAGGCATCTCCTTCATTACGACCTCAATTTCATCCAAAGAGAAAGGAAAACGCTTTGGATCAACCCACCGATAACTCACAAAAATCGGTCGTTGACTACCTCCAACGAAGATGGCTCCTGCCCCATCGAGCGCGCCGCCGCCCCAGCTCCACCCCCATGGTGCGCGCCTTCCTAGCTCCTCCCAGACGAGCGCGCCGCCTTGCTCCTCCCCCGGCGAGCTCACGCCCTTCTCCTCCCCCATGAGCCCCTGTTCCTCCCCGGCGAGTGCGCCGCCCGGAGAGCATGCCGCTCCCCGGCGAGCGGCCCTTGCTCCTCCCGGCGAGCGGCCCCTGCTCCCCCCGGCGAGCGACCCCCGGCGAGCCTCAAGCCCTTCTCCTCCCCCGGGAGCCCCTGTTCCTCCCCCGGCGAGCATGCCGCCTCTGCTTCTCCCCGGCGAGCGGCCCCTGCTCCTCCCGGCGAGCGGCCCCTGGTCCCCCCGGCGAGCGACCCCCGGTGAGTGTTGTCGACGGAGCTGCCGCCGGCGTAGGAGATATTAGAGGAGAGGAAATGGCCAAGGTGGTGTGGGATGCGGATACGTTTTTTTGTTGTTGTTTTGTTGTTAATTTTTTATTGTAAATATATTGGTGATTTGTTGTAAATATAGTTTTGACATGGGAATTGTTGTTGTCCCGTTAAAACTGTTGCTGACTATTTGTTGTAAACGCCAAAATTATTTATTGTTTTTTATTATTAACTATTGTTGTAAATATGTTACTGATTTATTGTAAAGATACTTCTTGCATAGAAAACTGACTATTATTGTAAACACCCAAATAAAAAAAAGTTATTTTTGTTGTTAATTATTATTGTAAATATATTGATAGTTTGTTGTAAATGTATGTACGGTACATATAATGATTAGTGGTGAAATTGTTGTTCTTTGTTCGAATCATTGTTAGTATTGTTGTGAACATCAACTTTTTGGTTTTATTGTTAATATATTGATGCTTTGTTGTAAATATATTTTTGACATGTGAATTTTTTAGTGTTGGAGTATTGTTGTCAACACCCAAATTTTTTATTGGTTTTATTTTTAATTATTGTTGTAAATATATTAGTGATTTGTTGTACAAATATTTTTTATTGTAATAGTATATTTTTTGTAATTATATTGGTGAATTTTTTAAATTTATTGATGTTTTTTGTTGTAACCAAATCTGCTGTAAAATATTGCTCTTTAAACTTTTTTGTAACAATACTTTTTAAAAATATTACGTCAATTATATTGTAATGGTATATATTTTTTGTACACAGAGAGAGGACTTTTGTTGTAATACTCTTCACATTAGGGGTGCTCTGTCGTTTTAAAGTGGAATATCTGGACTACGGGTTGATTTCCAGAAAAGGGAGGGTGGCAAATGTAAAACTACATTTAAACTAATTCCGGACATCGGATCCCGATCGGACGGCACGGAAACGACCGACTAAATCATGTAACCGAATAATATCAAATAAGTTGAAGAATATTAGTATTTAAAGATATACCTAATTTGTTCTTATGTGAATTCCATATAATATCCGGATTATGGTTGTGGTTATATGCTAGAGATCCATCTTCAGCTTGATATAAGTGATAATATTTCTTCTGAAATTTTGGGTACCTACAACATGACATTATTTTAAATTTTTCATCTCCCAATTTTGCCCATCTGATCTTTTCTCTATTTTTCCATTTTATCATTTTAGCATCAAGACATTTTCGAGCGTGAAATCGAAAATTTCTTCTGAAGTTTTTTCTCAATAATTGATAAATCTCTTTGCTCCTCATTGTCATCAAGGAGGGTAAGAATGAAACTGCACTAATCAATAATCTTGTTTAAATTAGACAAATTAGTACTCCATTTTTTTCCAAAGTCGGGCGTCATCCTTGATTATACCAAAAACTATAGAGGGCATGGTCAAAATATTGTGAAAAGACCCTCACCCAAGTTTCACACGAAGTCAACATGAGAATGGATGCAAAGGCCTTTCGCCGGCTACAATGGTGATGTCACTTCGTGGTACCCGGCGGTGCTTTGAATTAAAATTTGTTTAATCACATGTATTTAAGAAAGATAATTATATTCAATAAAATATCATTTTTTTACCAGATTTAACCATCTATGTGCGGCTCTCTTCATTACAAATGTTCGTCCGAGATCCAACAATTGATGAATCAAAGATGAATAGATCGCCACCATCTATCAGCATATTTATATATATGAGTATACGAATATTTCATTCAAAAAAGGATTATTAATTGTTGAGCTCCCAACGTTTTTATAAAGTGATGCACATAGCCCGACAAGGCTCAAGTATTACAAAGTATCTCCTGATAACAAAACCTAAACACAAGAACTGAACGTTGAAGAGAAAGTAGCAGATAAGTATAATTAGGCACATAAATTCTGACATCACCTAGGGTCAGTGAATATCTCTATTAGGACAACGTCTAATTGCATGCTCTGCCACCGCTCACTCTAATCTTTGGAATAACGCAAACAATCACAACAAAGTGGCACATTGAAAGACCGGTTGGTTCGCACATTATGAAATATGTTGTTAGAAAAAAAGGGCATGCAGAGCGAAATATTAAAGACAACACAAATGCTCCTGCTAGACTTTGACACTGTAGCATTCCACAACCCTTGTAGCCATCCACCCGACATATTTGAAATTCTAGGGAGAAAGACAAGTTGATAAAAATCTAGATGGACAACACTCAAAACAAAACCAAATAAAGATGAATGTAATAGATGTGTTGTGTGTGATTGTCACAATTTTCGAGGTCTCACAGAAATATTAGAAACAGGGATGAAATGGAAATATTACTTTCCTCCCTTTATGTTTTCAACTAAGATAACCCAAAAGGGTTGCTTTTCACTAATTGCGGTGCTTTTGAGAACTCTAGTGATGTATGGTCATCTAGTTTTGGCCTTTTGGGTTTCGTCAATCAATTTTTCACTAATTCTCACATGAATTTCTCAATATTGGTTCAATTTGGAAAACTATGAGCCACATGTCACACACAAGATTCTTCTCCATCTATGTTATCAAATGGCGTGTCCTATGAATTGATGAGGCAATGGGACTACATTCTTGGCAACTCGAAAAAGATAACATGGTGGGAGTATTTTTTCCAATAGAAGAAACAGAAAATAAAGGCCACATCGAAGAAAATAGATGCTCGAGCAGAAAAAGCACCACCGATGGTGACAACATCTAGATTCCTAAAAATATTCTTCAAAAAAACACCTTTAGGAAGGTAAAAATGCGAAAACACCATTGTCGTCCGGTCCAACCATTGTCAGATCTTGAGTTTTCACCCTCGTGAAGGTTCAGTCTCTAAACAATACCTTCAACTTGGAAAACGACTAGGAAGCTAACATTGTCAAGTACAACCACCGGAAACTAATACAACCAAGAGCGGAGTTCACAAGTGTCACCGCCCCACTCAACGTGGTCACTGCTGTAAAATGCTGACCGTCCGACACACATATTTCTCCAAGTTAGGCCAATCCGACCTTCTTCTAACATCACCACCATCACCTAGAGGTGTCACTCAATATGAAGATGGATATCATGTGGCCTTTGATCCACCTTGACATACCCACCTCTGTTAGCGTCATGGTAAAATCCCTGGCCAACAAGGCTTTTGCTCGACGCACACTGCGATATTAATTGGGACGCGGTGGTGCCACAACTGTTACCTTGTCACAATGATTTCCCATGCGCCTGATCGGTGCCAGGATCTTGACCTGGTTCTCTCGGCCAGCCAGCAGATCAGATCATGTTCGGATGTGTGGGGATAGGAGAAGGTGCTAGTTCGAGGTAAAATGGAAAATGGAGAACGCCCCGTCGATGTCGGTGTTAGATGGCCTCCTCCAGTGATGGTGAGGGTTGGGGAGGGGAGAAGGGCCCGATGATGGTGAGAAGGTTGGGTTCCCCTATGTCGCCCAGGAGGACGACAACATAAGGGTGGGTTTCCTTCGACGAAGGGTTTCTGCTCACATGACGGAGTCGGCGACAACAATTGCACATGTGAAGGAGATGAGGGATGGGTTCAGGTTTAGGGGTGGGAAGTTAATACATAATCTGTAGGAGATGATTAGAATGATCTGACAAGATTCATCGACCAAAATCCGACCGAGGTTTAAAAAGTAGTTCCTCCGTTCCGAAATATAAGCCTTTTTAGAAAAAAAAAGGGCATATATTTTGAAACGGATGTAATAGAAAACATGTTCAATGTTCTTTTTTCTTTTTCTTTTTGGTATACTATCGTCTTCTCATTCTTTTTGTTAACATGTGATTCAAATAGTGATCACTATATATATGCTATAGCCCAATCTTAATTATCTTACACAAGATTTACACACATTAGTGATTTCCATAGCTAGTAGTAAATCTTATACCAGTTGGCATTTTAATCCTTTTGGTCTGTTTCTTAGCTACATCCATTTATTGTTGAGTGGGCTACTATATATAGCTACTGGCACTATACAACAAAACTAAATAAAATCAATAAATTAAACAAAGAGTTATTACAACTCACGCCTTTCTTCTTTCTTGAGCGGAGCTCTTGCTGAAACTTGAGGTTGCCACAAACTCTCACACACGTCCATTGATGGACGTTCACAATTGGTAGAAGTAATAATACTATATCCACGGTGTTAAATCCTTTCATTTCTCGATGAATCCGGTCATCTTGAGGACAAGGTTCCTGATGTTCCGGAGGTCCCGCCCTTTGAGCGTCCTGCCTTTCCCGGCGCACATGGAGTACGCCGCCGTCGACCTTCCGGCGAGCCTTCTCCGCCGCTCAGCCAGGACGTGCGGCGGGACGTTCCTCTTCACGTCGTTGGTGCATACGACGTCGCCGTCGTCACCGCTGGTACCGTCGGTGAACGGCTGGTCGGATGCCCTCCAGGAGCGAGACCGGCGCTTCCGTGGAGGAGGCACGGCGACCGGGGCGGACAACTCCGGCGAGGACACCCTTGCCACGTCGCCTTCGTTGCTGGTGCTGTCGTCGTCGTTGGCGCTATGGTGTTCGGTGTTGTTTGGAGGCCACAGGACGTCTGCCTCTTGGAGTTCCTGATCCATGGCCTCCCCGGCCGTGTATCCGGGAAGGCAGGAGCTCGGCTTCCATGGCGAGGGGCATATATAGCGGTAGGTACGTTGTGCTGTGGAAGGAAGGGGAAGATAAGCTGTGGCGTGTCTTGGTGAGCAAGCAGGCTTTCTTGGGGAGTTGGCAACTGGAGGAGTAGTGGCGGGTTCGGACAAACTAGCTAACTATAGCCACACCATAGCTAGGCTGTGGGTGGGCACGAGCTGGACGGAAGGAAGGTGTTGATGTGGAGTGCGGTGCACCCTCTCCTGAGCCGCCACGTGGACATGCACCGTCGGACCGGCCAGTCTGGTACTGATGTGAAGGATCGTTCTACCTCTCGACCGGAGTCTCGGTCTAATTCGTGTGTACGTATGTATTCGCGGCTTCACGGGCGTGTCGGCGTACTGATCAGGATGTAGGAATGTACGGGGGATGAGTTTTAGCGTGTTGTTTTGCTGCTAGGTAAACTAGCTCGTTTGACCAGCTGACATAATTTCACACGGCAAGACATCTATCTACTACTAGTTTAATTATGGTCATGAGTTCCTTGGCTAGCTCGTGGCATCTTCATTTCTAAATTGCTAATTAATCCCTTTGACCAATTCAAGTACAAGGAAGCTATTCCCTAATCTGTGGAGTGAGGAGGAGACGTTAGACGAAAATGATAACAATGATCTGGCCAAACCTTTTACTGTTGAGGATTTTAAAAAATGCTTTATTCTCTATGATAACTAGTCGTACCACTCGTCCTGATAACATTCCTACGGAGTTTTACCAGCACTGCTGGAGGTGGTGGAAGATGATATTATGAATCTTTTTATAGCTTTTACCGGGGGGACTCTTTGATGTGCAATGCCTCAGCTAGGGGGTTATAATTAACTTTGCTGCCTAAGATGGTAGATGTCAATAAAATTCAGCGATTTAGACTCATTTCCTTGTTTAGATGCATTTACGGGTTAATTGCCAAAACCTTGACTATCACACTAGAACCCTATGCTTCCAAACTCTTTTGTGTGCAGCAAAATGCTTTCATAAAAAATAGGTATTTGATGGATGGAGTTTTCTCCTTGCATAAAATTGTGCATCATATTCATATCAATAAACAAGTTGCCGTTATTTTGAAAAGAGTAGATTCCAATTATTACCCCCTAGTTTCAAAATTTTGATGCCAATTACCCCATATAGGAAAGTTTCATCCAAATTACCCTATTTAGTAAAACCGATGCCAATTTTTACCCCCTATATTAGTTTTAAGCGATTGGATGGGTGATTCCCGGCTGCCAGGTACAAGTGGTGACTTGGTGTGTCACATAGACTGTTCGTGAAGGCATACCTAATCCAAGTTCTGTAATTTTTTGAGCGATTCGATAGGTCACATTCGCGTGTGGCATCTACAGTTCACTGCACTTACGCAGTGTGAGACCCTATAGCTGAGGTTCAAACAGGAAGCCTTGCGGTAAAAAAGCTGTTGTAACTACCAAGTTGTTGGGTAAATGTGAGCAATGGATAAACGAGCACACACACCTATGGTGTAGGTGGAGCTGGATTCATCTTGATTCTTGAGATGAGAGAGCCATGAAAAATGCGCACGGGAGAAGAAGCAAAAATATGAGGCGAGAAGTTTGCCTAGACATGGTGGTTACTGATTAGAGCCATTGTACTTTTATTATATATGTCTTAGAAGAAGGCAAACACCTATTGAATCGCTTATAAAATTTATATGGGGTAAAAATTGGCAAAGTTTTCACTAAATGGGGTAATTAGGATGAAATTTTGCTAAATGGGGTAATTAGTGTCAAATTTTTTAAATTAGGGAGTAAAAACTGAAATTTTCTCTTTTGAAAATTGATTTCGAAAACGCGTATGATGAACTTAATTGGTATTTCTTGGTGAGCTGCCATGAAGCTAGAGGTTTTAATCCCCTTTGGTGTTCATGGGTTAGACAATCTGTGCATAACGGGACAATGAGTGTTAAAATTAACAAGGAGGATGGACCCTATTTTCAAAGAGCCAAAGGTGTGAGGCAAGGGGATTTGATGGCTCCTCTCTTGTTTAATATGGTTGGGGAGTCTTTGAGAAAAAATGGTTTTACAAGCTCAATGAAATGGTTTGTTTGTATGGCTGGCTCCTGATTTGATTGATAAAGGTGTCGCCATTTTGCAATACGCCGAAGACACGATTCTTTCTTTGTCACATAATCCTGAAAATGCCGTAAATCTTAAGTTTTTGTTGTTTATCTTTGTGAAAAGTGAGATTTTCACTATCAATACTGATAATGAGGTCAGGAAATTCTATTTGGAGATTTTTCTGTTGTCGGTGGGGAAATTACCTATGAAATACCTTGGTATGCCTATGACCTTTGCAGAGTTAAAAAAATGTTGATTGGAACTTCCTTGACGCCAAAATGATCACAAAGTTGGACTCCTGGCTTGGGGATTCGGCTACCTTAGGTGGGCTCCTAGTTTTGCTACACTCCAGCTTATTTGGTATTCCTTATTTATATATGTCCATGTTCTTATTAAATAAGATCTTTGTGGGGAAGCTAGATAAACACATAAGAGGTTTCTTTTGGTCTAGGAAAAAGAAAAAAAATGAAAATACGATATGGTCAAGTGCACAAGAATCTACCGTTCCAAAAAGAAAGGGGATCTTGGGGTAAAAGATCTGAGGAAACAAGACATTAGCCTCCTATGCAAGAGGTGGTGGAAGTTAGAGACCAAAGATGGTGTGCGGAAGCATATTGTAAAAGCTAAGTATCTTCGCAATAATTAGCCCGCGTCTTTGAAACCTAGGATGTATGATTCTCCTGAGTAGAAACCTTGCCGTAGGTAAAATAATATTATTTTGGTGGGGGAAATTATCTTGAATAAAGAAACCAGTTGAGGTTCTGGATTGATCCCTAGTTGGCCGATATTCCTTTGTTTGAATCTTTTTCTTCTTGGTTTGACATTTTCCATGTGCAAAATTGGACATTTGAGAGAGCTATCAATTGCCGAATGGGGTTGTGCCTTTTCGAAGAAGGATGCCTCGTGCTACGGCTGCACAATGTGATCATATTAAAACTTGTGCTCTATCTCAACCTAGTTCTTTGGTTCCGGATGGGATTTTCTGGAGTTTGAATGCTAATGATAGGTTCTTTACCAAGTCAATTTATCAACATTTGGAAAGAAACCTAGCCGGCTCGCATAACATATGGATCTAGAAGGCTCAGGTTCCGTTGAAAATAAATTCTTCCCTATGGCAGGTTTTGAAAATGCCATTCTGACAAGAGATAACTTGAAGAAAATGAAGTGGCCTGGTTGCCCTCTTTGTTCTTCTTGCTTACAAAATGGTACGGCAAACATATATTGGTTTTTCAAGTGTTCAAATGCTAAGGTGGTTTGGGGCGATCTGGAAGTATCTTAGGGACTAATCAATGCCATCTTCTCTTTGGCAAAGTATTGCTTGGTTCTATCTTTTTTATCCTAGGGGGAGGAAATTTCATATGCTTTTGCTTCATGTCATTTGTTGAGGTATTTTGAATGTGAGGAATAAAATAACCTTTGAACAGGCTGCTGTCCGCTCCCCTATGATGACAATCGCTAGGATCAAGAAAGGAGCTGATCAAATCTTACAACGAGCATCCTCTATGCTCCGTGGCGCCTTTGGCTCCAACAACCCCTACTGCAAGGACATGCGTGTTGATGATCACAAATGGCGGATCTTGAGTAGTATGCAGCTCCTAGTGTTCTTTCGAGTTGTGCTGTCAGTAGCAAGTAGAGTTGTTTCTCACCACGTAACTGAAATAGTGTCTTTTTATTTCGTTTGTAATGTTGGATGAAGAAAGAAAAGCAGCTCCTCAAGGGAGATTGAGGGATATTATCGAGCTCGAGAAATGCCAATTAAGGAGGACATACGTACGAATTGAAGTAATACATATGTTTGCCCCCAACTTCCGAGCACCAAACCACCAACACACCAAGGCCGGCGAGGCAGTCATATCGTCATCCTTCAATAAAGCCGGTCATCCGCAGCACGGAGTTGCGCAGGTGCCGCAGGTCACGCGCCCGCATGCGCTGCCGGCCCGACCGCAGCGACGCGCACGCCACTGTGGCACTCTCCCCGCCGGAGACCAGCAGGTGCGGCGGCACGATGATCTTGCTGCCACCGCCGCCGTGGTCGGCCTCCAAGTCGTCTTCAGTACCATCTTTCCACTGTATCACGAGCACGGCGCCCCTGCTTGGAACGTCCACCGGCCGAGACAGCGCCGCGCGCCGCTGCCTCGGGCGCGACCTCGGCATGGTCGTCGCCGCCGGCAGTGGCTTGTGGCCAGCTTCGGCGTAGAACTCCGGCCAGAGCACCTCGACCTCGTCGAGCTCTTCCATTGCCACCGATGGCACTGGAAGGCCGGGCGTGCCGCTCGAGAGCTGCGATCGAACAGTGCCCGGGACGCTGCGCTATATACCCGCGTCCGCGTGGTAAGGCTGGCACCGAAATATTTTGCGACGACGACCGTTTGCCGGACGAGCTCCACCCAGCTCGCGAAAGGAAACGGTGGGGAGAGGTGTGGATCGCGTTGGCGCCGTCCGGCAGCGGGCTCCGGACGCGGCGCCGGGAACACACGTTTTCTTCCCTTTGCGACACGCAGCGGGCGCGCGCATGCCGTGTTTGCAGCGTCAATGGGCTGTCTGTATACGTGTATGTCCATGCATGGCCTGACTAACTAGGACACGACATCTTCTCTTCCGAAACAATTTCCCAAAAAAACTCTAACAATTATCTGAACATTACGTATTATAATCATGACTATCATAACAATTAATAACACCAATGCATATTCTATGCGTATTTCTTTCTCTGCAGCATATCTTTTGAATCTTCAACCTAGATGCATCAGCCTTCATCATGTGTCTGTAGATGATATCGGGGAATATATATCCATTTTTATCTTGTCTTTTTCGATTCAATTCTTCTCTTCTTCAATCCTTTTTTTTATGTATCTTCTTCATCGTTTTCACCATCCTTCTTTCTGCTCATGCAGCTTCTCTTCGGCATTTCCTCTTTTCCTCCTCGACTTTTATCTTCTCCTCTCTTGTGAAGTTCAAATCTTAGCTCATCAACACCTTTTTTCAGTAATCAATTATCGGCACGGCTTTCTTAAATTTCAATGAGGTGGTTCTAGTCCATGTATTTTGTGTTTTCCATTTCCATTTAATTTTTTTTCATTACATATTCTACGGTAATACATATATAATGCACACGTTGATGAATATATATAACATATTTTCTCTTATGACCACACACATATAAAAATATAATTGGTAGCCATGGGAGCTCGATGATCATACATGTTGATGCATCTATTCTATTGCATGGAGATCATTGAATTACAAGGTGTTAAACGAGTAATAGTATTCTCCGTTTCCAGGTATGACCTCCGTAAGCAAAAATTCCGATAATTCCTCCTGAAGATGTCGTATGGGTGGTTGTGGTAGGACGCCCCCACCTGCTTTCGGTCTATAAAGAATAAGATCATAAATGAATATATGAGTTGTGTGTATAGCAAATCATCGTAATTAAAAAGAATTGTGAATATTTTTTACGTACTCAAATGTTTTTAATCTACGTGTCTCTCAATCACCATGTTGATGAACTCGAAAACGTAGTATGCACATAAGTTGGTCCGCGGTGGCCGGTGGCTACCTCAAGCACTTTACGAGAATATAATTCAACCAAAATATAATCAAGCATGATAATGGTATATACATTGAAACTAGTACTAGGTACTTACATGGAGCCTTTCATAACGCAGCTCCGGTGCCCATTCACCGGTCACCTCTGTGATGAACGCTTTCCAACATATGTGATAATGAGTTTATCTGGAAATGAATGATAAAGGCCGATACAGTGCGATAATGATTGAAATTACCCGTCGAGCATGTAAATCAAGCCGTTGATTCAACTCTAATGATGAAGATAAAATAGTGGTAACAGCGCATGCATGCATAATTCATCAATTACACTTAGCATCGAGTAAGCAAAATAGAATATGTGTATAAGACAGAAGCACTCACTTGAAGTTGTAAGGAAATAATATGTACCTAAGGGTACTTTGCTTCACTAAAAACTTTAGGAAGTTGTCCTATGTGTCCTTGGGATATTGGCATACCGTAGCAAAATTAACGACATATAGGACAATGAACCCAATGTCATAGACTCGCTTTCTTCTACATTCGAGAATCTTCCATCCTCATAATGGCGTACAAAAGAATATAGTGATGATAAATGCAATGAACAAGGTGGGCTAGAAACTTAATTACAGAAATGAACCACTTACAAATAATAGGAAGTGATGACAGATTTGTCGAGGGTGTCTATATTGAAGAACTGAAACAATTCTTCAACCTCAATAGCTATGGAGTCTTCATGGAAGTAATGCTTCTTTTGTACTGCCATCATTAGATAATTGCGATATGTTCTCTTCGTGATTTCTAGATACCACTCATGAAATTTTCACATATGTACTAGTAGGAGTGGGATCAACCGAGGTGGGATAAGGACGCGTGGGTGGACGCACCGCTGATGTCTACGGGTGCTTCTATTCTTGTAGACAGTGTTGGGCCTCCAAGAGCAGAGGTTTGTAGAACAGCAGCAAGTTTCCCTTAAGTGGATCACCCAAGGTTTATCGAACTCAGGGAGGAAGAGGTCAAAGATATCCCTCTCAAGCAACCCCGCAATCACGATACAAGAAGTCTCTTGTGTCCCCAACACACCTAATACACTTGTCAGATGTATAGGTGCACTAGTTCGGCGAAGAGATAGTGAAATACAAGTAGTATGGATGTATATGAGTGGTAATAGCAATCTGAATAAAATATGTCAGCGAGTAAACATGCAACAGAACAGTAAATAAACGGAGATTCGATGTTTGGAAACAAGGCCTAGGGATCATACTTTCACTAGTGGACACTCTCAACATTGATCACATAATAAAACCACTCTACACTCTCTTGTTGGATGATGAACACCACTAATTGTGTAGGGCTACAAGAGCACCTCAATGCCGGAGTTAACAAGCTCCACAACATTCGATGTTCATATTTAAATAACCTTAGAGTGCATGATAGATCATTGCAATTATACCAAGTACTAACATAGCATGCACACTGTCACCATCACACTATGAAAGGAGAATAAATCACATCAATACTATCATAGTAATAATTAACTCCATAACCTACAAGAGATTATGATCATAACCTACGCCAAGAACTTCACGATGCACACACTGTCACCATTACACCATGAAGGAGGAATAGAGTACTTTAATAACATCACCAGAGTAACACAACTAGATCACAAAGAGAGAGATGAACCACATAGCTACAGTAGAGCCCTCAGCCTCGGGGGAGAATTACTCCCTCCTCATCATGGAGACAGCGATGGCGGTGAAGATGGCGGTGGAGATGGCTTCCGGGGGCACTTCCCCGTCCCGGCAGGGTGCCAGAACAGAGACTTCTGTGCCCCGAATTGGAGTTTCGCGATGGCGGCGGCTCTGGAAGGTTTTCTGGTGTTTTCGTCAATCCGTGTCGATGTTTTAGGTCAGGAGGCATCTTATAGGCGAAGAGGCGGAGTCGGAGGGGGTACGGAGCCGCCACACAACAGGGTGGCGCGCCCCCCTCGGGCCGCGCCAGCCCCTTGTGTGGGCCCCCTGTGGCTCTCCTCTGGTGGCTCTCGGGTGTTCTGGAAGCTTCGTGGAATTCTAAGATGCTGGGCATTGATTTCGTCCGATTCCGAGAATATTGCCCGAACAGCCTTTCTGGAACCAAAAACAACAGAAAACAGCAACTGGCCCTTCAGCATCTCGTCAATATGTTAGTTTCGGAAAACGCATCAAAACGATATAAAGTGTGAACAAAACATGTAGGTATTGTCATAAAACTAGCATGGAACATAAGAAATTATAGATACGTTGGAGACGTATCAAGCATCCCCAAGCTTAGTTCCTACCCGCCCTCGAATAGGTAAACGATAACAATGATAATTTCTTAAGTGACATGCGACCAACATAATCTTGATCATACTATTGTAAAGCATATGAGATGAATGCAGCGATTCGAAGCAATGATGAAGACAATGAGTAAACAAATGAATCATATAGCAAAGACTTTTCATGAATAATACTTTAAAGACAAGCATCAATAAGACTTGCATAAGAGTTAACTCATAAAGCAATAGATTCAAAGTAAAAGCTTTGAAGCAACACAAAGGAAGATATAAGTTTCAGCGGTTGCTTTCAACTTCAACATATATATCTCATGGATAATTGTCAACACAAAGTAATATAACAAGTGCAATAGGTAAACATGTAAGAATCAATGCACACAGTTTACACAAGTGTTTGCTTCTAAGATAGAAAGAAGTATGTAAACTGACTCAACAATAAAGTAGAAGATAGGCGCTTCGCAGAGGCAAACATGGATTACTATATTTGTGCTAGAGCTTTTCATTTTGAAAACATAGAAACAATTTTGTCAACGGTAGTAATAAATCATATGTGTTATGTATAAGACATCCTATAAGTTGCAAGCCTCATGCATAGTATACTAATAGTGCCCGCACCTTGTCCTAATTAGCTTGGATTAACACGGATTATCATTGCATAACATATGTTTCAACCAAGTGTCACAAATGGGTACCTCTATGCCGCCTGTACAGAGGTCTAAGGAGAAAGTTTGCATTGCATTTCTCGCTTTTGATTATTCTCAACTCAGACATCCATACCGGGACAACATAGACAACAGATAATGGACTCCTCTTTAATGCATAAGCATTCAACAACAGTTAATATTCTCATAAGAGATTGAGGTTTTGTGTCCAAACTGAAACTTCCACCATGATTCATGGCTTTAGTTAGCGGTCCAATGTTCTTCTCTAACAATATGCATACTCAAACCATTTGATCATGAAAATCGCTCTTACTTCAGACAAGACGAACATGCATAGCAACTCACATGATATTCAACAAAGGTAAAAGTTGATGGCGTCCCCAGAAACATGGTTACCGCTCAACAAGCAACTTATTAAGAAATAAGATACATAAGTACATATTATTCACCACAATAGTTTTTAAGGCTATTTTCCCATGAGCTATGTATTGTAAAGGCAAAGAATAGAATTTTAAAGGTAGCACTCAAGTAATTTACTTTGGAATGGCAGAGAAATACCATGTGGTAGGTAGGTATGGTGGACACAAATGGCATGGTTTTTTGGCTCAAGGATTTGGATGCACGAGAAGAATTCCTCTCAATACAAGGCTAGGCTAGCAAGGTTGTTTGAAGCAAACTCAAGTATAAAACGGTGCAACAAGACTCACATATGAACATATTGTAAGCATTATAAGACTTTACATCGTCTTCCTTGTTGTTCAAACACCTTAACCGGAAAATATCTAGACTCTAGAGAATAATCATGCAAACCAAATTTTAACAAGCTCTATGCAGTTCTTCATTAATGGGTACAAAGTACATGATGCAAGAGCTTAAACATGATCCATATGAGCACAACAATTGCCAAATATCAAATTATTCAAGACATTATACCAATTACCACATGCAGCATTTTCTGTTTCCAACCATATAGCAATTAACGAAGCGATTTTCAACTCCGTCATGAACATTAAAGATAGAACTAAGAACACCAGTGTTCATATGAACAAGCGGAGCGTGTCTCTCTCCCACACAAGCATGAATTTATTCAGAGAAGGAAAATAGCAAAACGAAAAAAAAAAACAAAACAAACAGATGCTCCAAGTAAAGTACACAAGATGTGACCGAATAAAAATATAGTTTCAAGAGAAGAAACCTGATAAATTGTTGATGAAGAAGGGGATGCCTTGGGCATCCCCAAGCTTAGACGCTTGAGTCTTCTTGAAATATGCAGGGATGAACCACGGGGGCATCCCCAAGCTTAGACTTTTCACTCTTCTTGATCATAGTATATCATCCTCCTCTCTTGACCCTTGAAAACTTCCTCCACACCAAACTTAAAACAAACTCATTAGAGGGTTAGTGCATAATCAAAAATTCACATGTTCAGAGGTGACACAATCATTCTTAACACTTCTGGACATTGCACAAAGCTACTGGAAGTTAATGAAACAAAGAAATCCATCCAACACAGCAAAAGAGGCAATGCGAAATAAAAGGCAGAATCTGTCAAAACAGAACAGTCCGTAAAGACGAATTTTTTAGAGGCACTGGACTTGCTCAGATGAAAATTCTCAAATTGAATGAAAGTTGCGTACATATCTGAGGATCACGCACGTAAATTGGCAGATTTTTCTGAGTTACCTACAGAGAACCCTGCCCAAATTCGTGACAGACATAAATCTGTTTCTGCGCAGTAATCCAAATCTAGTATCAACATTACTATCAAAGACTTTACTTGGCACAACAATGCAATAAAATAAGATAAGGAGAGGTTGCTACAGTAGTAACAACTTCCAAGACACAACAAAACAGTAGCAAAATAAAGATATGGGTTATCTCCCAAGAAGTTCTTTCTTTATAGCCATTAAGATGGGCTCAGCAATTTTAACGATGCTCGCACAAGGATGAGAGTTGAAGCAAAAGAGAGCATAAAAAAGAAAGTTCAAAACATATTTAAGTCTAACCCACTTCCTATGAAAAGGAATCTTGTACAAAAATAAATTCATGAAGAACAAAGTGACAAGCATAAGAAGGCAATACAAGCGCAACTTCAAAATTCTCAACATAAAGAGGAGAAACTTAATATTATTAAGATGCATATAACCTTGTTTCCCTCTCTCATAATAACTTTCAGTAGCATCATTGATGAAATCCACAATATATCCATCACTTAAAACATTCTTGTCATGGTTCATGTGTATAAAAGTATCATTATTTTTGGCATAAGAAAAACTCTTCTCATTAATAGTAATTGGAGCAGGATCATTATCAAGAATTTGAACATGGTAAACAAGTTGCATACTAAGGGAATTATTTTTGGCAATCCAATCATAACTATGACAAGTTTCATAAGGATAGTTATAACCTATATCATAGCATCCTTTATAATAATCATCAAAGATTGGAGGCACAGTGTCATCATAAGAAATAGAATAGTTATCTTTCACGAGTATGTTCATCTCGTGACCATACCATCATTGTTACTAGAAGGAGATGTATCAAACATATAATGATCAGTAGCAAAAGGATTTTCAAACACCTCATCCCCAAGCTTAGAGCTTTCTATATCATTATGGGAGGAAGCATGGATAGTACCGATACTATGACAATTATTAACATTATCATTTTCAGAATTAGTTTCCCGGAGATTTGCAATATCAAAAGTAGTGTGCTCTTTCAAATCATGATCACTAATGTAGGTAAAGGGCATAGGAAGATCATTGTATTCAGATTCATTATCATAATAATCATCAGGAGCAACATACTTACGGTTACCTATCGTTATCTCATACACGCGGGGATATGTTGTTACCTCTTTCTTTTTATTCCCCTTCTTCTTCTTCTTCTTCTTCTTCTTCTTCGTTCCCTTCTTCTTCTTCTCATTCTCCTCGTTCCTTTCTTTAGGGGGGAGAGGCTTGATGAGAGGCTTCTCCTCATAACCTGTTTTATTTCCAGAAACAATAGAAGAAACTTGGGAGGATTCCTCCTTTTCATTAATAAGTTCAAAGCACACAGTGGTCCTATCATATTTTGGCAAAGTGTCATCTTCTAAAATATTTTGTATGTAAGTATTTGTATGGCAATTATCAATGCAATAAGAAAGACACCCATGCAGGACATCATCAATATCTAGATCGTTAATATCTAACAAAGAAATTTTCCTTGATAACTCTTCACACCACAAAAATAAAGTAAGTTCATCATGCTGATTAGGAGTAATTTCATCATCACAATACAAATTTGCAGCACTCATGGGGTTCGAATTATCATTGGAGGAGCATTGAAAATTAAAATGACCCGCTTTATGGCAAAGTTCACAAATAAAAGGATAGAGGGCACAAACTTTTTTACCAAGATCATCTAGAGCCCTAGACCACTTTCTAGTTTTTTCATTCCTATGATGGATACAATATTCATCTTTGATTTGATTAATTCCACAAGATCTATGTATTCCACAAAAATTAACATGCTTATAGGAAATAGCATTCTCAGAAGTTTGAGTATGTTTATTGCAATCATTAACAACAATTTCATTTTCCATGCAAGTGTCTTTGAAAGGTTCATGATACTTATCAAAATTCTTCCTCGGCAATTCAAAATGAGAGGCAAAAGCTTTATAAAGATTTGCAACAACTTGAGAGTCAAGACCATAAGTAGCACTCATATTTCGAATTTTATCAGTATCCATAAAAGTTTCAATGCATTCATAATCATAATTTATACCCGACTCTTTACCTTTGTCGTTCTCCCAATCTTCAGCATTCTCCTGAATCCGATTAAGAAGGTCCCATTTAAACTCTTCTTTATTGCGCGTGAATGATCCAGAACAAGCAGTATCCAAGCAAGGTTTTATCTTGAAAAGAAAGTCTTGCATAGAAATTATCAATGATGATATTACCAGGAAGCTCATGATTGGGGCATTTGAGCATTAAAGACTTCAATCTCTCCCATGCTTGAGCAATACTCTCTCCATCATGAGGCCAGAAATTATATATGCGGTTTCGGTCTTCGTGAATTTCACTTGGAGGATAGAATTTAGAGTAAAATAGAGGCACAATATCCTTCCAATCAAGAGAATGCCCATCCTTCAGCAGCTTGTACCAATGCGCCGCTTTACCGGACAACGACATAGAGAATAATTTCTTCTTCACTTCATCCATAGAGATACTCGCACACTTGAATAACCCGCATAATTCATGCAAAAACAGTAAATGATCTCCAGGATGGACAGTTCCATCCCCTTCATAGAGGTTATCCATAACACGTTCAATAATTTTCATAGGTATTTTATATGGAATACTTTCAGTAGGTGGATTTAAAATGTCACAAGCATCATTAGAGTTATCGCATGTGGGAGATAAAGTATTATCAGAGCAAATTTTCTCCCCTAAAGATGGGAAGCTAAAAAGATCACAAAAACTAGCTTCCCCAAGCTTAGGCTTCTCCATAGCATTAGTAGTAACTGCGTTCATACTAATAACATTGCTACTAGCATGCAAATAAGGTTCCATAGGTTTTTTAATTTTCACATCAAACAATTCCAACTCAGGAAAAAGATTAAAAAGCTCACCAAATTTTTTGTTGTTTTCCATTATGCCTAACTAGTGAAAATAAAACAAGAAACAAAAAGATGCAATTGCAGGATCTAAAGGAAATAGCTTCGAGCACACACACAACGGCAACAGAAAAGTACTTAGTTACCTGGGACCGGAGTATGAGTGCCTTTTACCTTTCCTCCCCGGCAACGGCGCCGTAAAAGTGCTTGATGTCTACGGGTGCTTCTATTCTTGTAGACAGTGTTGGGCCTCCAAGAGCGAGAGGTTTGTAGAACAGCAGCAAGTTTCCCTTAAGTGGATCACCCAAGGTTTATCGAACTCAGGGAGGAAGAGGTCAAAGATATCCCTCTCAAGCAACCCCGCAATCACGATACAAGAAGTCTCTTGTGTCCCCAACACACCTAATACACTTGTCGGATGTATAGGTGCACTAGTTCGACGAAGAGATAGTGAAATACAAGTAGTATGGATGTATATGAGTGGTAATAGCAATCTGAATAAAATATGGCAGCGAGTAAACATGCAACAGAACGATAAATAAACGGAGATTCGATGTTTGGAAACAAGGCCTAGGGATCATACTTTCACTAGTGGACACTCTCAACATTGATCACATAATAAAACCACTCTACACTCTCTTGTTGGATGATGAACACCACTAATTGTGTAGGGCTACAAGAGCACCTCAATGCCGGAGTTAACAAGCTCCACAACATTCGATGTTCATATTTAAATAACCTTAGAGTGCATGATAGATCATTGCAATTATACCAAGTACTAACATAGCATGCACACTGTCACCATCACACTATGAAAGGAGAATAAATCACATCAATACTATCATAGTAATAATTAACTCCATAACCTACAAGAGATTATGATCATAACCTACGCCAAGAACTTCACGATGCACACACTGTCACCATTACACCATGAAGGAGGAATAGAGTACTTTAATAACATCACCGGAGTAACACAACTAGATCACAAAGAGAGAGATGAACCACATAGCTACAGTAGAGCCCTCAGCCTCGGGGGAGAATTACTCCCTCCTCATCATGGAGACAGCGATGGCGGTGAAGATGGCGGTGGAGATGGCTTCCGGGGGCACTTCCCCGTCCCGGCAGGGTGCCGGAACAGAGACTTCTGTCCCCCGAATTGGAGTTTCGCGATGGCGGCGGCTCTGGAAGGTTTTCTGGTGTTTTCGTCAATCCGTGTCGATGTTTTAGGTCAGGAGGCATCTTATAGGCGAAGAGGCGGAGTCGGAGGGGGTACGGAGCCGCCACACAACAGGGTGGCGCGCCCCCCTCCTGGGCCACGCCAGCCCCTTGTGTGGGCCCCCTGTGGCTCTCCTCTGGTGGCTCTCGGGTGTTCTGGAAGCTTCGTGGAATTCTAAGATGCTGGGCATTGATTTCGTCCGATTCCGAGAATATTGCCCGAACAGCCTTTCTGGAACCAAAAACAACAGTAAACAGCAACTGGCCCTTCGGCATCTCGTCAATAGGTTTGTTTCGGAAAACGCATCAAAACGATATAAAGTGTGAACAAAACATGTAGGTATTGTCATAAAACTAGCATGGAACATAAGAAATTATAGATACGTTGGAGACGTATCAACCGCTCGGTGAGATAAGGCATGTAGCGCACGAAGTCTTGTCGGAGGAACCAACCGGGACTAAAGAGTTTTTCAGCATGCCAACCTTTAGTCCCATTCGGTGGGTGCAACCGGGGCTAAAGGGTTTTTCGGCAGGCCAACCTTTAGTCCCGTTTTGTGGGTGAAACCAGGACTAATGGTGGATTTTTAGCGTCATCTAACAAAACTGTCGGTGGGATAAGGACGTGTGGGTGGACGCACTTCTCGGCGAGATAAGACATCTAGCGTGATGGCGTGTAACACACACGTTCGTTGGGAACCCCAAGAGGAAGGTATGTTGCACACAGTAGCAAGTTTTCCCTCAGAAAGTAACCAAGGTTTATCGAACCAGGAGGAGCCAAGAAGCACGTTGAAGGTTGATGGCGGCGAGATGTAGTGCGGCGCAACACCAGGGATTCCGGCGCCAACGTGGAACCTGCACAACACAACCAAAGTACTTTGCCCCAACGAAACAGTGAGGTTGTCAATCTCACCGGCTTGATGTAACAAAGGATTAGATGTATAGTGTGGATGATGATTGTTTGCAGAAAATAGTAAAACAAGTATTGCAGTAGATTGTATTTAATGTAAAAGAATAGGACCGGGGTCCACAGTTCATTAGAGGTGTCTCTCCCATAAGATAAATAGCATGTTGGGTGAACAAATTACAGTCGGGCAATTGACAAATAGAGAGGGCATGACAATGCACATACATGATATGATAAGTATAGTGAGATTTAATTGGGCATTACGACAAAGTACATAGACCGCTATCCAGCATGCATCTATGCCTAAAAAGTCCACCTTCGAGGTTATCATCCGAACCCCTTCCAGTATTAAGTTGCAAACAACGGACAATTGCATTAAGTATGGTGCGTAATGTAATCAATAACTACATCCTCGGACATAGCATCAATGTTTTATCCCTAGTGGCAACAACACATCCACAACCTTAGAACTTTACGTCACTCGTCCCAGATTTAATGGAGGCATGAACCCACTATCGAGCATAAATACTCCCTCTTGGAGTTAAGAGCAAAAACTTGGCCGAGCCTCTACTAATAACGGAGAGCATGCAAGATCATAAACAACACATAGGTAATAGATTGATAATCAACATAACATAGTATTCTCTATCCATCGGATCCCGACAAACACAACATATAGCATTACGGATAGATGATCTTGATCATGTTAGGCAGCTCACAAGATCCAACAATGAAGCACATAAGGAGAAGACGACCATCTAGCTACTGCTATGGACCCATAGTCCAGGGGTGAACTACTCACTCATCACCCCGGAGGCGACCATGGCGGTGAAGAGTCCTCCGGGAGATGATTCCCCTCTCCGGCAGGGTGCCGGAGGCGATCTCCTGAATCCCCCGAGATGGGATTGGCGGCGGCGGCGTCTCTGGAAGGTTTTCCGTATCGTGGCTCTCGGTACTGGGGGTTTCGCGACGGAGGCTTTAAGTAGGCGGAAGGGCAGGTCAAAGGGCGTCACGGGGGACCCACACAGCAGGGCCGCGCGGCCAGGGCCCAGGCCGCGCCGCCCTGGCGTGTCGTCGCCCCGTGGCCCCACTTCGTCTTCTCTTCGGTCTTCTGGAAGCTTCGTGGCAAAATAGGACCCTGGGCGTTGATTTCGTCCAATTCCGAGAATATTTCCTTTGTAGGATTTCTGAAACCAAAAACAGCAGAAAACAGCAATCGGCTCTTCGGCATCTCGTTAATAGGTTAGTGCCGGAAAATGCATAAATACGACATAAAGTATGCATAAAACATGTAGATATCATCAATAATGTGGCATGGAACATAAGAAATTATCGATACGTCGGAGACGTATCATAGCGCACCACGTCCTGTCGGAGGAACCAACCGGGACTAAAGAGTTTTTCGGCAGGAACAAGACGAAGGAGCGGCGTCGGGCCTATAAAAGGAGCGTCGCTAATCATAAGCAGCTCAACAAGTCAACCAAAAGGTAGGGAGTTTCGTCCCCATGGCAGGGGAAAGGGTTGGGAAATATCCCGTGGCGGAGCTTCTCGAAGACGTCGTTGGTGCACACGCCCTAGGACATCTTCGGAAGTTCCGCCTCGGAAGTTTTTTCTTACAGGCCCGTGGAAGCCTCCATCTCCTCTAACAGTGTTGGGAAAATGGTTGGGAAATCTCCCGTGGCGGAGCTTCTCGAAGATGTCGTTGGTGCACACGCCCTAGGACATCTTCGGAAGTTCCACCTCGGGAAAATTTCCCCGCAAGCCTGTGAAAGCCTCCATCTCCAGTGTTAATATCTTACATCTTCGAGGAAAGGATTGGGGAATCTCATGTGGTGGAACTTCTCAAAGATGTCGTTGGTGCAGACGCCCTAGGACATCTTCGTAAGTTCCGCCCCTGGAAAATTTCCCCACAAGCCCGTGAAAGCCTCCATCTCCAGTGTTAATATCTTACATCTTCGAGGAAAGGGTTGGGAAATCTCCCGTGGCGGAACTTCTCGAAGATGTCGTTGGTGCACACGCCCTAGGGCATCTTCGGAAGTTTCGTCCCGGGAAAATTTCCCCGGAAGCCCGTGAACGCCTCCACGATGAAGTTAATGGACAGTGATCAACCTCACACTAGAGGTGTTATCATGTCAGTCAAGTCGCGAAATGGAAACCAGAGCGTGGGTTTGATTAAAGGTTTGAATAGTTAGATTAATTACTCTACAAAACTGAAAATGGTTTTTGATTGCTTCTCCAAATTCAAATACTTTCCATGTTCAAAGTTTTTCGCGTTCTAAAGTATGCAACAGTTATTCAAATTCATATTCAAACACTTACCAAATATTTAACAGGTATAAAAAAACTTAGTTTTAGCGCAAATAAAAGGTCTTTAATTTTGCCGCCAATAAAAGGTCTTTAGTCCGGTTGGGGATAACAACCGGGACTAAAGGTGCTCACGATATGCCGCACCTCACGCAGAACCTTCAGTCCCGGTTAGTGTCACTAACCAGGACTAAAGGTTCCTAAAGAACCGAGACTATATGTTCCCTCGCGTTCTAACCGTTGGAACCGGGACTATTGCTAGCAATAGTCCCGAAGCAAATCATGGCCGGGACTAATTCTTCTTGCAGCTCTAAACGAAAGACCCATTTTCTACTAATGGTTGCAACCTATTCTTGTCAAGGCGGCTCCGGCGAGATCATTATTTGTATCATCATATTGTTTACCAGTCCAGATCATTATCCATATCCTCTCTTTGGGAGGGTATCAAACAATAAAGGGAGGATTACCATCCTTGAAAAAAAGGACGAAGGTTCCTGAACCTTGAAAAAAAAGGATGAAGGTTTAGTGCGAATAGTTGGGCTAGCTACAAATATGCATGTTTGGTTTAAATGTATGCAAAAAAAAAAAATTAACATTGGCATTACTCGCTTTTATGAAGATTGAGATCCTGCACTTGGTTTTATTCCCAGTAACCTTTGGGTTTGTTATGGAAATATTTTGAAGAACCATTAGTTTTGAATTAGTTTTTGGTCACTAGGAATCTGGGTAATCGTTCAAAACTAAATTTGAATAAAAAGTGGTTGTGAATAATGGCGTTTCTTTGCAAAATAGTCATATTTCATCTTGTATGCATAGCGGTTTTGTTCTCCAAGAGGCAAAGACGTAAGATTTCCTTACAAACTTTCTGCCGTGCGGGGCATTACCTATTGCATTTCAGTGACAAAAGCAAGACAATTCAAAGCTTGGGGTATCTGCATTTGACAAGCCCATCCCATCGGATTAAATAAGAATGTGAGTACATGAAACAACATAAGTAAGAACTAGGACAAAACCCGTGCGTTGCTACGGTGTAAAAAATAAAAGACCTTTCATATGTTTAAACAAAATGACATCGAATCCTTTATTATCATGTCTTTTATACCGTGCAATAGAGAAAAACACGAAACCATTAATTTTAAATGTGTAACAGAGAAATATCACATGGTATGAATGTGAGAATAAACTACTGAATGTCAGAACAACACATTAAGGCCTACCTTTGGCAAATACTTAGAAAACAGCAAGACTTGTCTAGTGACTCACGCATCCACACAAACTTCCTAGGAAGGCCTAGTCTACTCATGCTGGTCCAATTTCTTCATTCCTGCATACAACATAATCTCTCAGTTATCAGGTGGATATAAAGGAGACCGGAGATACGTTATACTTTATACTGTTGTATTGAAGAAGAAAAAATCTGCATATCAAGAGCTTGGTCCTAGCACCTTAGCTCTCTTGAACTGGTCCACAGTCCACACTCAACATGAATGATATGATTCAAATGAACTCATTCTGAATCAAGCAGAAAGAGCGAGTTCAGTCTGTTGTAGCTGGCACCACAAAGGCACAAACTCGAATTTCCCACAAACTCAGAGTTTACGGACGTTGTATATGTACTCATTTGCTTGGATCGTCCGAGTCAGGCTGATCCTAATGTCCATCAAATCAACTCTGTCACAAATGTGGAGAAATAACATCAAACAATCGTTGTAATCCTCTGTACAAAATACTTGTGACCATCCATGACAATGTTACACGAGAATCTAAAAGATCACAGGAGCACGCACGGTTTTCCTTTTGAGAAAATCATCAAACGCATGTACTGCTGTCAAAGCAAATAAAATAGCATCATCTCTACACAGAACATATGCTCCTTATCTGCGGGTTGGAAAACCTGCTGGAGGGCCGCTCCAAGTAGTCCCCTGGTAGAACGAAAGTGATGGACGGAGGCTGTCCGCTTGTTGGCCAGCAATCCACTCAGCGCGAGTAGGCCACGATCCAGCGCGGGAATCGTGGGCAAGGAAGTCCACAGCATGCCGCAGGAACGACACACCTCCTCGATTGGCTCAACGGCATGGCCGTTTGCGCGTGCAGGTGTGCCCTTCGCCCCTTGCGTATCTTCTTGCTAGATTGGATCGCAAGCACGGCTGTGCTCACAAGAGTGGCCTCGGTCCATTGAATCTCTTTTTCCTCTCCTCTTCTCCTCCTCCGATCTTGATTCCGGCGGTGGATTCGAGGGAGATTTTGACAAGTGGGACGGCTGCCCACTTCGTATGTTCTTCTGGTGGATGGATGAACGAAGGCAGTGCTAGAGCGGATCAACCTTGGAAGCGCCTCCTGTGTCCCCGAACCGATTCGTGAGGGCGCCATCGTACCTGCGCCGCCGCTCTGCTTATTAGGTCACGCGGGGAAGAAAAGTACCGAGCCCGTCTGATATCAAGACGGAGGCGTTATTCGCTTAACTGGTGGCAGTGCCCGTAGACGAAAGAAAAAAACCAACTGTTATGTTAGGTGATTTAAGGAACGAAGAGGTACTATGGCATTGTATGTATTATGTATTTTGGTGGGAGGGTAAAGCAGTCCAAAAAAGTGTTGGACGACGGAAACAATCCTCCCTTTATTATTACTAGGACAATGCCCGCGCGATGCGGCGGATTTTAAATACTTCCTCAAGCCTTCCGTTGAGCTGCCTCATCTACCCGCTGCATCTATGGAGCGTTCTTCTCTGAAGCCGCTACAACCCGTTTTATTAGGCCATCCTTCTGTTGGCTGATATTCGAGGTGACTTACCAACGTATACGAGTTGGTTTGCCGGTTTATAAAATTCTATATAAATTTTGAAATTCTTTGGTGAATCATAAGAAATTTATAGTAAAAATTAGATGAAAAAATCTTATGTTAGACTATACAAAGTTTAAAATTATCTTAAATGGATAAAATTTGAAGCTAAACGTCCACTTATTTTGAAGTTAAACGTCCACTTATTTGAGAATGGAGTGATCACGCGTGTGTCGGCCGCTACTGTTCTGACTTTCGGTCTCCGGTTCATCCAACCGAGTGTACACAATATTTCTACATGACTGAGCTGATCAGTTATCAGAACGATTGCTTCACAGTTCACGGTTCAGCTTTGAATCTTTGATTGGAGTGCCCAGGCACTGCGATCTAGCTCTTCCGTGGACCAGAATAGGATCACATAGCTTCAACTATAGAAACCATGACATGATTATCTCATCTCCTTGGCAGCACGTGATGTACATCATGTTTTCTTTCCTTTCAGACTAAGAAGCTCTCTGATGACGAACATCAAGCAGATTTCCAGTTCCTCCTAATATAGTTTTGATGACGAACACGCGCCAGGCCTGCCTGACAGCCAGCGCGTGCACTGCCTTTCCCACGGTTGGCGTGGTGAAAATTGCTCAGAATTGGTTGAGTATAATTATACTGAAACTTCAGGCATCACCAATCCCACCAAGCACATGCATCACTGCTGCTTGCATCGAGACTACAGCTCTCACTGTGGTGGCTGGTCCGCTCGATTCAACGGAACTTTCCCGATGCGATCATCTGCTTGGCCCGACGGTTGATGGCCAATAACGGTTGTCGTGAGATTTCACATCAATGTTTCACGCGGTGCTTTCTTTGGATTGCCGGTCGGGGTAATCGGGGCGGCGGCATCCGGGAGCTCGGCTAGCTCAAGGATCAGAGCAGTAAACCTTCAGGAAGTAGCTAAAATTAACCTGTCTCATTGTCTCCCATTTTCCCTGGATATTGATCTCGAACACACCGAACCCCAAAAGTGGCAGCAGCAGAAGCTCCTAGCCAAAAAGAAAGTACCCGCAGCAGCTCCAATCGAAAAACAGCTGCAGCAACAGTACATCTCTTCTCGGCCGGCTGAGCAAGGGCAGGCCCCCGAGCACATCGTCCTCCAGTGTCACCGTCGCCTCACCCCATGGGAATAGAAACATGCTAACCGGTGTGGACCAGATCGAGGCGATCTGGAGCATCACGACCTCATCGGGCCGGCAGGTGGTGCCGAGTACGACGCCCGGGATCCTAACCTCCGCCACACATGCTCGTACCGCGGGGCGATTTGGAGCATCGCGACCTCGTCCGGCTGGTAACCTCCGCCACACAGGCTCGTATCGCGGGACAACTAAAGCATCGCGACCTCGCCGGGCCGGCAAGTGGTCC
Organism: Lolium rigidum; assembly: GCF_022539505.1. Classification (NCBI taxonomy): domain Eukaryota; kingdom Viridiplantae; phylum Streptophyta; class Magnoliopsida; order Poales; family Poaceae; genus Lolium; species Lolium rigidum. Next base: position 201,897,879 of record NC_061511.1, on the reverse strand, counting down.
CGAGTACGGCACCCGGGATCCTAACCTCCGCCACACAGGTTGGTACTGGGGGCGCGCAGATTGGCCACGCACAGCGTGGCGTCGATTCACACGACGGCGGCAGAAATCGAGTGCGGCGGAGATGGGAGAGGGAAATTATCGACGGCGAGCAGGGGCACCGGGGCTGGGGCTGGGGTGACCCGGGTGCTGTAGCTGCCGGCGGCGTCCGAACTGGGAAGAGTTTGGGGATTCGGCTGAGCGAGCGATTTTCTGGGGCGAGACGAAAATAAAGAGCGAACCGGTACCATGGTATTTTGCTGTAATATGGGATTTGGTGGGAGGGCAAAATCGTCTTAAAAAAGGTTGGACGAAAATTTTGGCAGAAACAAACGGACCGAACCACGGAAACGCTAGCTTCTTTATTATTAGGTATAGATACAAAATCTTGCGGGAAATAGTATAAATGACACAACATGTCGCAACATAATTATACCGGTGTGTACCAAATTGTTCCATTACCACTGTTTATGTTGCAATTTTGTACAAAATTATTCCATTACCGTGGAATACTAAACATGAATTAGCGGGGAGAAATAGGAACAGATCTCAAGTCACGAATACAGGAAATGGTGCTAGCGCGGCGGACGAAGGACCAACGCTCTGGCGACGATGGGGCTCCGCACGACATGCTTCTTTGACACCCATCTCAAGGTTCCCTCCAAAAATTCTTGTTTGCCTACTCCGTGGCTGCTCACCGTCAAGCTAAATGTTTTCTTCTCTCCAGCCTTGGAGAAGGCTAGTGTCTTGGGGAAGATGCGCACCACCAATGTACTGGGCACATCCACCTTCGCCGTGTATGTCGATGTTGCTGGTCCGACATTCGTCACAGTGCGATTCACGGTGAAAGGCGTCGATGCAAGCGGCACGAGAATCGTCGGGTAGTTGAGCTGCGCGGTCTTAACCTTTGGTAGCATCGCGCAAGTGAGACTTGAGTTGCGCACGATTCTCGCCGGGCCATGGTCACCGAGCAACGAACAAATATGACCTGCGTAGTCGGTGATGCTCGGGTCGTACACCGCATCAGGGTTCGCGGCTATCGCGGGGTTCACATGCCCGGCACCGTGTCGTACACGCTAGCTTTCATGTGTAGTTGCTCCAATATCGAGCCGCCAGTGTTGTCAACGATATCCGATGTTGTCAAGATGGCAGACTTGATGGCGGAGGGTGACCAGTCAGGATGAATGCTCTTGATAAGCGCGGCGACACCGCTAATGTGAGGCGTCGCCATAGATGTGCCGGATATGATGTTGAAAGGCCCTGTTGCGGAGTCCGCTTTCGGCGGCCAAGCGGCTAGGATATTGAGCCCGGGCGCCAATATGTCCGGCTTGATGACGCCGATGCAAATCGAGCTTGGACCCCGTGAAGAGAACCACGACACCATGGGAGCCGGGCGGATGCCAAGCAATGTGTTCTTGTAGATGAAAGCAGCCACGGGCCTGCGCTCTCTTGACGTTGCATAGGATGTGAGAATAAGGCCATCGGCCGCCGTTACCTGCACCACGCTAGAGTTGTAATCCTGCAGCTGTGTTGTGTACCCACTGGTCTCATCGTTGAACAACACCACGCCAGCTGCACCGGCACCCATTATGTTGCGGATGTCGGACTTCTGAGTCTTGGTCATTATGGCCTCGCAAACGAGGATCTTGCCGGCAATGGAACTGACATTGTGGTAATCACAGTACCGACGTGCTTTAGAGAAGACGAGAGGGTACGATGACCTGGTGCTTGCCTTTGCATTCTTCTTCTGGGTAAGCGCTTCTCCGTGGATGCGCTTGCCGTTGCCAAGACGCAGCTCAGCGCTGAAGCTGCGGTCCACCGAGCCGGAAGCGACAGTGAGAATCCACGGCGCGTCGTTGGCAACCGTGCTATCCCAGTCGCCGTTGTTGCCGCCCGCACAAACCACGACGATGCCCTTGGATACGGCACTAAATGCGCCAATGGCAATGGGGTCCAGATCAAAGCGGATGCCCATGTCGCCGCCCATGGAAAGAGAGAGCACGTCCACACCATCCTTGATGGCCATGTCAAGCCCAGCTAGTACGTCTGAATCATCACATCCAGTAGGGCGGCACACCTTGTACATGGCGATGTGGGCGCCGGGAGCTATCCCTGCCGCAGTGCCCGTGCCAAGGCCATGGTACGACGCGTGTCGGACGAAGTTCCCGGCGGCTGTGGATGAGGTGTGAGTCCCGTGCCCCACTTCATCGCCAGAGTCATCGTCTCCAACAAATGACCTGGCGCCAATGAGTTTGCTGTTGCAGCGGGCCGCCTTGCACGAGCCCTTCCACCTCGCGGGGGGCGGCGGGACGCCGTGATCGTCGAAGGAAGGGTGTGTTGCGTGGAGGCCGGTGTCGAGCAGCCCGATGATGACTCCCTTGCCGTAGCCAGCGTCGCTCCAGACCCCGGTGCCCTTCCTCAGCCCGAGGAACTCCGGCGTGTGCGTGGTCATGAGTTGCAGCTTACGGCTTGGGAATGCGCGCACGAACCCTGGCTTCTTCGCCACCGCATCGACCTCAGCCCGGGTGAGCCTCGCGGCAAAGCCACTGAACACCTCGCTGTAGGAGTGGAGAAGACGTGACTCTGCAGATTCACCGGCACGCGAGCTTTGCAAGAAAGACTCATGCCAACGGCGGTGAGCGTCTTCTCCTGTATCTGAACGCGGTGGCTCGACAAACACGATGTAAGTGCGATAAGTAGAGGCTTGTGCAGCATCCTGTTGAACCCTTGTGGCAGATGGATTGATGTAGCACAGTACAGGTGTAGAAAAGAGGGTGGCGAGCAAGAGAACTAGCAGTAATAAAATCGGAAACGACGCCATTGTCGGAGGTAGACACGGATATATGATGATGGAGATGACGGTGATGCTGGACTAGGATCGACCTCCGGGTCATCTTTTATATAGGACGAGTGATCAGTGTAGTTTCCGTAATTTTGGCACAAGTTAATTACTTGATAAACGCAGTGAATTCATCGACATAAATGACTTCAATTTGGGCCAAATCTGGATGATCTAATAATTAAGATAACGTGATCTGGAAGATTATTTTGGCTGAAAATATAGTATTGCCCTATTGATAAAATCAATTACTTGGTACAACACAAATGACTTAAATTTGTGCCAAATCTGGATGATCTGGTAAGATTACGTGAGAGGCCATCGACTTTGGTAACCTAATAATTAAGGTACTCCTCTAAAGTTATGGTATGGGACCTTGTGGACAAAAATACAATCCTTTTTTTATTTTCTCATGATCTTGATGATTATTTTGGCTGAACATATATTGCGCTATTGATAAAATTAATTACTTTATAAAGAAGTGAAATGCAGCCACATAAATTACTTCAATTTGTGCCAAATCTGGATGATCTAGAAATGACATGTACAATGTTAGAAATGACATGTACTCCATGTTATCTGCAGAAAATAATAATTTTAAGGGATTTGCTAGTTCTCCGCTAAATTCGTGCTCAGTCAAGTCATCATCATTTGATTTACTTCATGATTCGTGCTAGTCATCAGTTGTAACATGAGTTGCAATTGAGATTCGATGACATCATCTGACTGAAAACTGAGGAATAGTCACACCTCAATTACAAATGATATCTATATGTCATCGATAGTAATAAATGAGAATTATTTACACTTTAGTAGAAATTGTATTACTAAGGCAAGACATATAATACAATGAAGAAAAATAGCATCCTCTTATTTTATAATGGATCATGACTTACCTAAGAGAAAGCAGCCATCCATTTCATAGCTTTTTCTCCCCCATCTAAGCAAAAATCCAAACCGAAAACCGTAAAAGTAATCAGACTGTCGCTCCATTGTAAATGCCCTAAGAGTATCTCCAGCAGAGGCGCCAAATCATGGCGCACTAAAACGGCTTTGCAGCGCGCTATATCACGTTACGGATATTTATCCTCCACCGGAAGCGCTAGATAGTCGTGCGCTAAAAAAAGAAAACTTTGCCCCAAACAGATGCACTAAAATGCAGCGCACGGGCGCCGGCGCAAATAGATTTCTCCAACAACAATAAGATCAACAAAATCAACAAATATTACAATTATTCACCAACAAATACAACACATTGTTTTCATTCTAAATACAACAAATGTTTTGCAATGAATGAACAAACAAACAAATAAAATGTGCACTATTGCTGGCCATTCCATTTCCACCACTCCTCAATTAAATCTTTTTGAAGATCATCATGTGCTTCACTAGACCAAATGTCATGATATGCCGCGCTTCGGTTCTTTGTTCGCGCAAGCGCCCAAAGCTAATAGCACCATCATGTCCTCTTATTCCTCAATATCAAATTCATCATCGGATGAATCATATCTCAATAGAACATATACAAATTGAATTCATTTCATCTATCCATCTAAATCCATATTTCTCAAGAAAAATAGCCGGCACAGAGGTGGAAAGATACCTCGCGGTGATTTCACCGAGCGCGTTGCGCACTAGTGCACCACCATGCGACGAGGCTTGTCGAGGACATGATGGCCCTAGGGGGCGGCACAACGGCGGAGACACAGAAGAAGAGGGCGCAGCGGCAGCAACACCGAACAAGAGGGCGTGGCGAGCTCGGGGACACTTTGTACAGGCACGGCGGCCGCAGATCTACAGAAGGAGCACCGAGGGAAGCGGCACCGGTGCGAATTTCTTCGGCGGCGGCGGTGGAATGGTGGAAATGAAATGGGGGAAGAAGTGGGCGCGGGCGCAAAGGGAGATTCAGGGCGGCGGTTGGGTCTTCACGCGAGAGCGAGGGAGATAGTGCACTCGACTGGGAGCGCCAATTTTGGGGCACCGAAAGAGGCACTATGGCGCGTGCGTGAAAAGTTTTAGGGCGCGCGCGAATTTAGTGCGTCTGCTGAGGGGGGAAATGGCGGCGCGTGTTTTATATTAGCAGTTAATTTCAACGCAAACGCGTTATAGCTTCTCTGTTAGAGATGCTCTAACAACACACGGGAGACCAGCGACCTTCTATCATGTAATAATATATCTCTAATGTTCAATATGTAAAGGAATTAATGCAGTGAAACCAACAAAATATATGAATTTAATTTATACCAAATCTGGATGATCTCGTATGATAACAATGTAATAATCCATCTCTAAAGTTTATGGTATAGGATATGTGGACAAAACACAATGTCTTTTTTATTTCTTTCCTCATCGTGAAGATTTTTTTAGATGAACGGCTATTTGTAAATTGGAAGTTGATTAAACATTCAAAATTAACAGCTCGTGGTTTGTCCGGACGTACCTATCATATGCAACTAGCTTGGGGCAAGGAGTTGAGGATCCGAGTTGCAGTACGTGTTGATCAGCCTTTGCTTCGTGGGGTTAGTATCAAGGAATCGGAGGATGCTGTGGAAGGAACTTGGTTTGATATCAAATATGAAAGGATTCCGCACTTTTGCTTTGACTGTGGATGCCTGGTGCATCCTGAGGAGGTCTGCTAGGCTGAAAAGGAAGAGCTCAAGCAGCAGTGGGGTGAATGGCTAAGGGCTTCTCCAAGGAGAAACCAGAGACCGACGGTCCCTCCTAGACCGTCTGTTTCGACTAGCAGCTATGGCAGTCGGTCGTATGATTCTGATATGAGGGCGCGTGGAATAGCAACAGTGCGAGATCTACCGCCAAGGTGTAGTTTGAATTCTGATTTCTCGGCTTCAAGCTCATCGCGCACTGGCGCTTATGAGCCGAGGGGCAGGAATGTGCCAATGGAGCATGAACCTCCCAGCCCGGAAAGGCGCCACGGGGCGAGGGCGGGGGATCAGCAGGAGTCCGGGGCTAGGATGGTGTACGAACCAAAGAAGCATCAGAAGGGCACCTTTGTGAGGAAGCCGAGGAAACAGCCAGAGGGAGGCATCCCAGCCAGTCTCGAGCAGTTGGGTACAAGGAAGCGCGGGACAAAACAGGTTTGGGTGCCAGTTCCTGTTCAGGTGATTGGGGATGGCAGTTCCGAGTCGGCAGGGAAGAGGATGCGTACTACCTCAGTTTTCGATCGCATTGAGGAGCAGCCGGCTGATGTTTCAAGCAGGAGGCCCAACTCAGTGTTTGATAGAATCGAAGAACAAGCGGCGGACCCTGCACGGCAGGGCCGCCGAGAGCAATGAATCTCCTACCCCTGAACTGTCGTGGTGCGGGGTTGGCTGCGACAGTAGGGGAACTTCGGGATCTTTGTAGATCCTACAACCCAGAGGTGGTGTTCTTGTGTGAAACCAAGCAGAAAGCAGGATACATGAATAGGATCAAATGGAGCTTGGGCTTTACAAATGGGGTCACGGTGGATTGTCAGGGTAGGAGTGGAGGTATGGTGTTGTGGTGGAAGCATGGGGTGGAGGTGTCGGTGCGACCATCGTGCCAATACTATATTGATGCAGAGATCCGGGCCAATGGAAAGCACTGAAGGTTTAGTGGAATATATGGGGAACCCCGGACAGAATTGAGGAACAAGACCTGGGAAGCACTTCGGTACCTTCGATCACAGGACGATCTACCGTGGTTGTGTGCGGGCGATTTTAATGAGGTCTTGTTCCAATACGAACAGCAGGGTGGTAATTTGAGAAGTGATGCTAATATGGCGGCTTTCGGCGACTGCTTGAACGACTGCAACCTCTCTGACATTGGGTATTCGGGCTATGACTATACATGGAATAATAGGAGAGAAGGTGTGGAGAATGTTCAGGTGAGGTTAGACAGAGGAGTGGCGACGGCGCCTTTCCTCAATTTGTTCCCACTTACGGCAGTTGAGCACATAGCAACGGAGGAATCAGATCATATGGCCCTCTTGATCAGGATCCGTGACGAGCCGCCGATGTGTGTCAGTAATACTCCACGGGGCTTCCAGTTTGAGGAGATGTGGCTCAAACACGAGGGGTACGATGAAATGGTGGCAAAAGCATGGGAGAATCGGAGTACAGGGGTGGGGAGTCTCGGAAGTCTGTGGTCGCAACTCCGTGAGGTGACTAGTGATATGCAGCGTTGGGGCTTTGAGACTTTCGGCTCGGTCAGAAATGAGATTAAGCGCCTACGTTCCAAGTTGGCAGATGCACGGTCAGCGGCGAGGTTTGATGGCACATCTCAAGAGGTGAGGGATATTGAGCAGCAGCTCCATGCAATCTATGAGAAAGAGGAGGTGATGTACCGGCAGAGATCAAGGCAGGAATGGTTGCGGGCTGGTGACAAGAATACTAAATTTTTCCAAAACAGGGCGTCTCACCGGAGGCGTAAGAACACAATCAGAGGGCTGCGGAGTCCGGATGGTTCCTGGTGCAATACTAATGATGGTATGAGCAGCTTGGCTCATGACTTTTACAAGAACCTGTACACTTCGGAGGGTTCGTCTGGAGATCGGGAGGTGCTTGATTTTTTGCAGGCGATGGTCTCCGAGGATATGAATTTAGCGTTGACAGCAACGTTGAGTGATAAGGAAATAGAAGAGGCTTTGTTCCAAATGGGCCCGACTAAGGCACCAGGCCCCGATGGGCTGCCGGCCCTTTTTTACCAACGCCACTGGGCGTTTCTGAAGGATCATGTTTGCAAGGCAGTAAGAGATTTTTTGTCGGGTGTTGATTGTCCGGTTGATTTCAACGACACCATCATTATTCTTATCCCAAAGGTTAATGCACCTGAGTTGCTTAGTCAGTTTCGGCCGATTAGTCTGTGTAATGTGTTGTACCAGATTGCTTCCAAGGCAGTAGCCAACCGGTTGAAGAAAATCCTTCCCATCCTTATTTCAGAAGAACAAAGCGCGTTCGTCCCAGGACGGCTGATTACTGACAATGTGCTTGTGGCGTATGAGTGTGTACATGCGATAAAGTCGAGGAGGAGGAAGCAGCCGCTTTGTGCAGTAAAATTGGATATGATGAAAGCATATGACAGGGTCGAATGGATCTTTTTTGGAGAGAATGATGTTGAAGATGGGGTTCTCTAGGTTATGGGTGGAGATGGTCATGAGATGTGTGAAGAGTGTCAGGTTTAAGGTTAAACTCAATGGAGGTCTTTCCGAAAGCTTTAGTCCATCACGAGGTTTAAGGTAGGGGGATCCATTGTCTCCGTACCTTTTTCTGTTTTGTGTAGAGGGGTTTTCAGCACTGCTCAAACAAGCCCAAGCGGAGAGGGAACTGGCAGGGGTGAGTTTTGGGGCGGGCGGTCCAACTATTACTCACCTTCTCTTCGCTGATGACAGCATTGTGTTTCTGGAAGCGAGCAATGGGAATTTGGAGGCGCTGAAAAGTGTGCTGCAGCGATATGAGGAGTGTTCGGGGCAGATAGTGAACCTTCAAAAGTCAGCTATCTACTTCGGCAAGGGTTGCACCGAGACAGCTCGAGCAACTCTGAAAGAGGTGATTAATATTGAGTGCGAGGCTCTGTCGGAGAGGTATCTAGGGCTGCCGACAGCGGTAGGCCGGGATAGAAATGGGGCATTCAAATATTTGACGGAGAGCTCGCGAGGGAAAGTTAAGGGGTGGAAGGGACAGGGGTTATCAAAGAAAGGCAAAGAGATCTTAATCAAGTCGGTCTTACAATCTGTCCCTACATATCCCATGGGCTGCTTTGAGCTGACGAAGGGCCAGTGTGGGCAACTCTCATCGATAGCATCTCGGTTCTGGTGGGGTGCAGCGGATGGGCAGCGGAAGACACACTGGATTGCATGGGACCGTATGTGCAAAGCCAAGAGGGGAGGAGGTATGGGGTTTAGGGATTACATGGATTTGAACCAGGTGTTGTTGGCGAAACAAGCCTGGCGTTTGATTACCCGGCCGGGCTCTCTGTGTGCTAGAGTTTTGAAGGCCAGATACTTCAAGGGATGTGATTTCATGTCAAGCCATTGCCCCAAGAGGGCTTCGTTTACTTGGAAAAGTATCATACATGGCCGAGAGCTGATGAGGGAGGGGCTGGTGTGGAGGATTGGTAATGGAGAGAAGGTGGACATCTGGCAAGATAACTGGATACCGCGATCATCTGCAACGGCCTATAGGGCATCTACCAGATAAGGAGGTGTCTAAGGTCAATGAACTATTACTACCAGGAGGAGGGGGGTGGGATGAGGAGCGGCTGAGAGAGACGTTTTTTGAAGGAGATGTTGAAGACATTCTAAAGATTCCCGTAGGTCGTGCTGGAACAGAGGATTATTTAGCATGGAATTACACCAAAAACGGGATCTTTACTGTCAGATCAGCGTATCACCTCAAACAGCGTCTGAAACAACTGGCAAGAGGAGGGTCCAGTACATCATTGAGCTGTGATGAGCATCGTGGGTGGCTGTCGTTGTGGGCGGCGAGCGTCCCGGGTAAGGTCCACATTCATTGTTGGCGCTTGGCAAAAATGGCCTAGCCGTGGGAGACGAGCTCAGGCGACGTCACATTAAGCAAGGAGTGAGGTGTGTGGTGTGCCACAGAGATGAAACAATCTTGCACCGGTTCTGGGGATGTCCACACTCCATTCAATTCTGGGAGTTGCTCAGAGCAAGGACCTCGCTACCTTTCCTGTCGCCGCCGCGGACGCTTCGATCTCAGTCCGAGTTTCAAATGTGGTTTCTGGATTGGATGGGTAAAGTGGAGGAAAAGGAGCTGGCAATTGGGATGATGGCTCTGTATCAACTTTGGCTTGCACGCAATGAGGCTCGAGAAGTCCCGATGATCTAGGATCCGGAGGAAGTGGCCAAGAGAGCAATCCGCCTGGTCGAGGAGTGGCAAGCGGCGCAGGTCGGTTCTTCGATGGGATCACAGCGGGCTAAGGAGCACTGGCTCCCGCCGGAAGATGGGTGGTATAAGTGCAATGCTGATGGGGCCTTTTCGCAGGAGACTAGGCAAGGAGGTGTGGGTGTGGTCCTTCGGGATCACCAAGGTACCTTCCTCGCGGGAGAGAGCCTTTTTTTCCCTCATGTGTCTGATCCTGAACGAGCGGAGCTTCTGGCATGCCATAGAGCGATGCAGCTGGCGAGGGAGAAGGGGATACGGAGGATTCATGTGGAAACGGATTGCCAGGGTGCTGTTTCAAAGCTGACAGGAGGAGAGTGTTAGACAAGTTAGATCATAGATACTAACAGTTTATTGTTAGGAGGTTAGTATGGATCAGAACCGTGCCAGGATATGTTAGCCGGCCGGTGTAGCTAGCAATCCTAACAATCTTTGTATCTATCTCTTGTACCCTGCCGTATATAAATAGAGGCTAAAGCCCGTGGAGTTAATCACGGCAAAACTACGTGTTTCACTTGGTATCAGATTAGTTCCGATCTCTTTCCATCTTCCGCCGCCGTCGCTATGGGCACCAACTCTGCTCCCACCGATGCGCTCTCTGGCGCTCTCGTGCCCGGCGCCGCCCCGGCGCCAGCGGTGTCCATCCACTCCATTGCTAGCCTCATCACCATCCGCCTCAACCGGGGGAACTTCCTCCTGTGGAAGACGCAGGCGGTGCCCGCCCTCCATGCGGCACACTTGTTCGGCTACGTCGACGGCACCATCGTCGCCCCTTCGCCGACCCTCACCGAAGGCACCGGCGACGTTGTCCGCCAGATCGCCAATCCGGCGTTTCTGCGCTGGTATCAACAGGACCAGCTCGTCCTCATCGCCCTTCTCGGCTCCATATCCGAGGATCTTGTGGGGCAGATGACCCAGCTCACCACCTCTGCGGGTGTGTGGGCATCGCTCCATGCCATGTTCTCCTCCCAGAACAGAGCGCGTGTGATGCAGATTCGTATTCAGCTCAGCAACACCCGGAAGAAGGACCTCAGCGCCGCCGAGTACTTCAACTGGGTCAAGGCTCTCGTGGACTCCATGGCATCCATCGGGTCCCCGCTCAAGGACGACGAGGTCCTCGGCTACATGCTGGCTGGCCTCGGGCCAGAGTACGAACCGCTCGTCGCCTCCCTCACCACTCGCGACGACGCGGTCAGCCTCAACAGCTTCTACGCCTACCTCATCGGCGCCGAGCTCCGCCTCGAGCAGCAGGCCGCCGCGGGTGACATCCACTCCTCCGCCAACTCCGTCGCACGTCACCCGGATGGCAACCGCGGTGCTCCTCGCGGCGGGCAGGTCCAGGGAGGCCAGAACGGCCAAGGAGGTGGTGGCCAGGGCGGTGGCCGCCCAGGCCAGCAGCAGCAGCAGCGACGCAACGGCAACGGCGGCCAGCAGCGTCGTAACGGCCCCAAGTGCCAGGTCTGCTCCAAGTACGGCCACGACGCCCTTCGTTGCCGTCAGCGTTTCAACCATGCGTTCCAGCCGGAGGACAACCGCGACCGTGGCGACCGGTCTGGCAACTCCGCCCAGGCTGGTCCTAGCTCCTACGCCGTCGACACCAACTGGTACATGGACTCCGGTGCCACCGACCACCTGACAAGCGATCTCGATCGTCTGCACATGAATGAACGCTACTCCGGCAAGGATACGGTTCAGGTCGCCAATGGGCAAGGTTTGCACATTTCTCACGTTGGTCGTTCATCTATTATCGGCTATTCTAAACCATTGCATCTCAATCATGTCTTACATGTTCCCCGACTCAGCAAACACCTTCTTTCTGTCCACAAGCTTGCATATGATAATGACGCTTTTGTTGAATTCCATCCGTTTCATTTTTTTGTTAAGGATCGAGCCACGAGGAGGGTTCTTCTTCGCGGTAAATGCCATGATGGTCTCTACCCGGTGCCAAGCTCCACATCTTCCGTTTTAGCGTCCATTCGTCATGGTCTCTCAAGCATCAAGGTCTCCTCGGATCGTTGGCATGAAAGGCTCGGTCATCCCTCCAAAAGCGTCGTCGAGTCAGTCCTTAGAACAAATAAAATAGCTTGTGCACCCTCGCTTGAGTCGTCTATTTGTGATGCGTGTCAACGTGCAAAAGTGCACCAATTACCTTTTAGTCGTTCTACTCATGTAACCACTAGTCCTCTTGAACTTATTCATTCGGATGTCTGGGACCTGCTGTTACTTCGGTTGGTGGTTTTAAATATTATGTGAGTTTCTTGGATGATTTTAGTCGTTTCACTTGGATCTATTTGCTTAAACGAAAATCTGATGTTGAGCAAGCTTTTTATTCCTTCCAAAAGCATGTCGAGCGCTTTTTTAATTCCAAAATTCTTGCTGTTCAATCCGACTGGGGAGGGGAATATCATCGCCTTAATAAATTCTTTCATGATGAAGGTATTCTTCACCGAGTTTCTTGTCCCCATACCTCCTCACAAAATGGCATCGCCGAACGAAAACATAGGCATATCGTCGAAACAGGCATCGCTCTTCTTGCCCATTCCTCTCTTCCAGTTCGGTTTTGGGATGAGGCATTTCTCACTGCTGTTTATCTAATTAACCGCGTGCCTACTCGCACACTGAAAAATGATTCGCCTCTTTTTCGCCTTTTCCATGAACAGCCAGATTACACCTTCCTCCGCTCCTTTGGGAGTGCATGTTGGCCAAACCTCCGTCCTTATAACACTCGAAAACTTGAGTTTCGCTCTCGCCAATGTGTTTTTCTCGGATATAGCTCCATGCATAAGGGATACAAATGTCTTGATAGATCCACCGGACGCATTTATATTTCCCGCGATGTTATTTTTGATGAAGCAGTTTTTCCTTTTGCCGCCGACTCTATCTCGGCGTCACCTTCCGCTTCCCCACCATCTCATTTTCCTCAATCTGAGCCGGTACTATATGACGATCGCGTGCGAAATTACAACCTCACTCTTTTGGAACCTACTAATCCTGCCATGAGCAGTTCTGTTCCTGTTTCAGGTCCAGCAAGCACGCCTGCTACGTCGCATGCTCCCTCGCAGCGAGCTGCACCTATGCTTGACGCAGAGCACGTCTATCTGCATGTCCCTGTGACTCGCGGCCATGCACCTGGGCCGTCCGCCCCGGGTTCCTCGACACCTGCTGCGGAAACAATGCGCCAGCCCATCCTCGCATGCGAGCCGCGCGTGTCCGAGCCTCCGTGCACAACGCACACGTCTGCTCCTGCTGCACCGTCGTCCTCGACACAACATGCTGATGCACCGTCGCCTCCACCCAGTGACGCGTCGCCCTCATCGACTTCGTCGTGTCCAGCGCCACCCGCGTCTACCGTGCCTCCCGAGCCGGTTTCGTCATCGACCCGCCCCGTCACGCGCCTCCACAACAAGATCAGCAAGCCGCTCAAACCAACTGACGGCACTATCCGCTACGATCCCCGGCGCCGCGTGTTCCTCGTCGAGCCGACTTCTTATCGCGTGGCTCTCGCCGACCCGCACTGGCGGTCTGCTATGGAGGCGGAGGTTCAGGCGTTGCATGACAACGCAACCTGGACTCTTGTGCCACGGCCTCCGGGACAGAACATCATCAGCTGCAAATGGGTGTATAAGCTGAAACAACACGCGGACGGCTCCATCGATAAGTACAAGGCGCGGCTCGTGGCTCGAGGTTTCACGCAGCAATATGGCATTGACTACCTCGACACTTTCAGTCCGGTTGTCAAACCCGCGACAGTCCGCTTCGTGCTCTCTCTCGCTGCCTCGCGTGATTGGCATCTTCGACAAGTCGACATCAGCAATGCATTCCTTCATGGTGTGTTGGAGGAGACAGCCTATATGCAGCAGCCTCCGGGGTTTCAAGATGCTCGGCGCCCTCACTACGTGTGTAAACTTCAGAAGGCACTATATGGGTTGAAGCAATCTCCCAGGGCTTGGTACTCCCGCTTGAGTGATCGCCTTCATCAACTGGGGTTTGCATCTTCTGCTGCGGACACGTCTTTGTTCATCTTCTGTCGTCATGGGGTCACCATTTATATGCTCGTCTATGTGGATGATATTGTCATTGCCAGCTCCACGACTGCTGCGGCTGATTCTCTTCTTCGGTAGCTCAAGCTCTCCTTCCCAGTCAAGGATCTTGGACCCTTGCACTATTTTCTGGGCGTTGAAGTGACTCGCAATTCAGGGGGAATCAGCCTCACTCAGCAGAAGTACTCTCTTGATCTGCTTCGTCGCACTCGTATGGAGAATTGCAAGTCTGTTACCACGCCCATGTGCACGCAGGAGAAGTTGTCTCGCGAGCTTGGACATTCTCTTTCAGAAGATGATGCTTTTCAATACCGCAGTGTTGTTGGAGCATTGCACTACCTTACCCTCACACGCCCTGATATTTCATTCGCTGTGAACAAAGTCTGTCAGTTCTTATCGAAGCCAACAGATGTTCATTGGGAGGCGGTAAAACGCATCTTGCGTTATGTGAAGGGTACGGTTTCCACTGGGCTGAGCATTCGTAAGTCCGCGTCTACGCTCATTAGTGTGTTTACAGATGCAGACTGGGCAGGTTGTACTGATGACAGGCGATCTACCGGAGGTTTTGTGGTCTTCTTTGGACCTAACCTTATTTCTTGGAGTGCTCGGAAACAGCCAACAGTTTCTCGCTCATCTACGGAGGCAGAGTACAAGGCATTAGCCAATGGGACTGCTGAAGCCACATGGTTGCAGTCCTTGCTCAGGGAGCTAAATGTTGCACAGCCAAGACCACCGGTGTTATGGTGCGACAATTTTGGCGCCACCTACTTGACAGCTAACCCTGTGTTTCATGCTCGTACAAAACACATAGAGGTTGATTTCCATTTTGTCAGAGAGAAGGTGGCTCTTGGAGCTTTGGAGGTGCGGTTTGTATCTTCAGTGGATCAGATCGCAGATGCATTCACAAAACCAGTGACCAAGCAGATGCTCCAGAAATTGCGTACCAATCTCAACCTAATTTCAGTAGGTTCAGATTGAGGGGGAATGTTAGACAAGTTAGATTATAGATACTAACAGTTTATTGTTAGGAGGTTAGTATGGATCAGAACCGTGCCAGGATATGTTAGCCGGCCGGTGTAGCTAGCAATCCTAACAATCTTTGTATCTATCTCTTGTACCCTGCCGTATATAAATAGAGGCTAAAGCCCGTGGAGTTAATCACGGCAAAACTACGTGTTTCACTGAGAGATGGATCGTTCGGCTCATGGACCTTTGGTGGAGGATATTAAGAAGCTTCTACAAGACTTTGAGGACGCTTCAGTCAAACACGTGCGACGTACTTGTAACGAGGTTGCGCACAAGTTAGCTAAGATAGGCTGCGAGAATAAAGTAGATAGGGCCTGGAGCTTTGTTCCCCCAGATTTTCTTGTAACTCTGCTAGACAGTGATGCGGGAGATTAATGAAATGGCAGCATCTTATTCTCAAAAAAAAAAAAGAACATATTTTATTGGACCGCATCGTTCCTACTCCCTGCATCTTCCCGCCGCCCTCCTCCTCCCTGCATCTTCCCGCAGTCGCCGGAGGAAGCCGTCGACCAAAGCCCCTCCCGGCAAGCGGCGCTGGCGTGCTCTCATCTCCGAGAATGACTGGCGGCAGCGGGGGCCTCCTCCTCCTGGCGTGGTGGGATTTCCGCCTGGAGCTTCGTGGCGCCCTGAATGGCGTGGCTCATTCGGCAGAGATGGATGTCGGGGCGGCGACCCCGGACTTCCCCGGTGACCTTGCCGATCGCTGTGGCACCAAGGGAGGCACGTCGCCTGGTTTGGGGGACTAGGTACGGTTCAGCCCTTCATCTTCGCGTGGTGCGGTTGGTGGTGGCGCTATCCACTGAGATTCCTGGTCTGCTCTTGGGAGCCGGCGGGCGGCGGCAAGGGGCCTATCGTTCATTGTAATAAGGGAGGCGGTCTTTAGGTTCTTCTCCCGCCAAGACAGTGTTCGGCTTCATGACGATAATGATTGTTCTGGCCGGTAACGAGTTTGGGAAGGCTCCGTCAGTGTTGGACGCCTGATGCATGTAGATTGCTGGATCGGATAAGATTCGTTCGGGTTGGCAGCATATATAGCGTATGAATGATCAATATGTCTTTCTCTTTTGGGGCAATAGAGCTCCATTTACCCTGAAGTAATATATTGCGGTCAATGGTCGGTTGGATGTATATAATGATAGTATATGAAGGATGAATCACATATGTCTGTGTTTGACATGAAAAGTAACAAAAACGCGGAGGTGCCAGTATTGTCCCTGTATACACAAATTAAAAATGAATGAGCTCGGTCTTAGCACCGCACCGCAAGAAGCAGTCTTAACTACCTAAGAGCATATCTAGTAGAGCCCGAAAAAACGCAAACTGAAAACGCCGAGTTCAGTGCACCGAAAACGCGAGTTCTGTCGAAATTCGCAGTGGCGCAGAATAGAAACCGTATAATGGAACTGAAAAGAGGAATTCGAAATGGCGCGGGTAAAATTTAGCGATGATCATAGTTCTAGATGACATAGATGCTCCGATTGAGCATACATACGTACATAGTTCTTGAAATTGAAAACGTAATTACTGGTACACCGGCAAGCGCAACCTAGCTATGCAAAATGCGGCATATCTATACCTACTAATAAAGGAAGGAAGGTTTCTCCCCAAAATTTTCGTACATAGAATGCCACCGCCTTTGAAAAACGGTTCGTGCGTTTCTCCGGACCAACTCGAACGCTCGTGCTCTTCCATAAAATTCCCAACCTTCCCGGGACAAATCCAATCCCACAGACCAGGATCTCCCCGAGAACGCCAGCCCGAAAATTTCCGGGAGATATCAGCCACGACTCGCCGCCATTGTGGTCGGGTTCGGTTGAGATCGAGGATTTGGGATTGGAAGAAGACTTTGGGATAGATTCAGTGGGTCCTCGTGGAGGGATTATCGCCGCGGCGGCCGAGCTAGCTACTTCGTTGGGGCTCGACCTCCTCCCCGGAGCAAGATGCCGTGTCTAGGAGCTCCGCCTCCCCGTCCTCCTCTTACTCCTTGAAGGAATTGAGCCGGGACGCACGGAATCGACCGAATCCTCTGCATCTTCTTCACCTTCGGCCTACCGCCGTCACCGTCGATTTCCTTGCCCTTGCGCTTCACCGGCGCAGCTGAACAGCCTCCGTGCTCCCAGTGAGCGGACGCACCTGTCGCTTCCATCCTCTCTATCCGGGGCCCTCTGTGCCGTCGCAACGCAGTGTGCCGCCTCCGTCCGTCGCTGCAGCTGGCCTTCCTGGTGACGACCTGTCCTCGAGCCACCATCCACGGATGTGGTGCGGCCCACTGATCCAGGGAACCTTACTCGCCCAGAAGCCGGCTCCCTACCCTGCCCGCCTGCCGTCGCGAGCGCACAGCCAGCGATGGGAATCGAGCCTAGCGATCTGATTTTGTCCTCGCCGTTGTATGAATCGAGCCATAGCTTGGTGCCGCCGCCGAAAGCTCAACATCACCCCTAAGAGGTATCGCGCGACTGCAGCGGGGTTGCCGAAGAGCGAATCGACCCGACTGCCTGGTGCGCGCGCGAGGAGGATATTGAGGCGGAGGCCACTGTCGCCCGCAGAGGATCTGCAGCCGACGCCACGACGCCAAGACGACCGGCGGCACAGCTGCTCCCGTGACATTCGACAGGAGGCAGTGGCTGAGATCCGTACGAGGAGTTGCTCCGCCTGAGCTCCTCCTCACCCACGACCCCGGCTGCCCTGTATTGTACACTGTCGTTGTCCGTATGCTGAAGAAAAAGGCGTGAAGACGAATTGCATGCTGGTGTTTTAATACAGTAAGCAGTAAGAACAGAGCTCTCAGATTTTCTCTCTCTTGGAGAGATATATGGGATTTACCTCATGAAAGCAAATTCATTAAGAGCCCTTATTGGTTTCTAAACCTCTTGAATGGCAACGACAAAGTCACTAAACGGAATAGCTGCACACACGACAAAATTCGTCCGACTTCGCTATGACTGGGCGATGAGCAGCCAGGATTCTTTCCAGGGAAGCAACCTACGGTGCCTGTTTTGCATCGTCCAAAGATCAGATGATTTTTATCGTACGTGTAGCAGCATCAGATTTTAACATGACCTTTTCCGCACAACCATCACAAAAGCATCAGCTATTAATCAAGGACCAGAAGCATTGTCAAAAAGGAAAAAAGCAAGGACCAAAAGCATTGGATGACATTTGCAAAAGACCATATCTCCAGGTATCCCTCAGAACTAACTTCCTAACATTAGGTTCTACTTATCAGTATGAGTCTTATTACAATAAATTACACGATCTAGCACCATTACAAAAGCATCGAGTATAAGTTTGCTTCGAAAGTAAAATCGTTAAAAAGATTGCTTCAAAATTGGCTGTGCCATTACAGTTTTAGGCATAATTGTAAGCCATCATAAACCGTCAAATTGGATGTAAAGTAGTGTCGTAGATGTGTTTTTAGGACAAGTGAGTCTGCAACTAAAACTTCACCGAAGCTTCATAACAATCACATTCCTTCACTTGATTGGATTCTACTGTTGCAAGGGACAACAGACATTTGCTATAATGCTTAAGGCAACGGAATAGCCAACAAGGTTCATACTTAAAAAGGTTGAGTGATACTAATGATTGTACATTCTGCCTCCAGTAGTGACATATTTAATAGAAATCGCTGGAGCCAAAATGGCGGCGGAGCCAAGGCCGCCGAGAAGGGATCAGGCACAACCATCCCCTGGTGGAGGTGGAGGGGGACGCGTAGGTAAGAGGGATGGTGTGCGGTGGATTTCTCTCCATGGTTGGCTAGGAAAATAAATAGAACGAACCAACGGCATTTTCTTTAAGTGGGTTAGGATGGGTTGATCCGGTCGGGCATTTTTTTCGTGTCCAAAAACAATTATTACTGACAAAAATTTAACCCGTAGCAACGCACGGGCAAATTTCTTAGTCTATACCTAATAATAAAGGAGCTAAGGTTTCTGCCAAAATTTTCGTCCAACTATTTTTAGGACCGTTTTACCCTCCCACCGCAATACATAATACGCACCATGCCATTACATAACGAAGCGATCTTGGGCTTTGATTTGGCTGGTAGATATGGGCTTTTAAAATAGCCAGGATGGTTCCCTGCCTACGAAAAGCGAGGGTGTATTGATATTCTCTCTTAAATAGTCCCATATCGATTCTTTATAGCGAGTTCATCCGGTTTATATACGCTCGAAAATTCCAACCATCAGCAAGCAATTACATGAGCTAATGGATCAATAGCCTAGAGAGACAAGAGCCAAGATTGACCGCTTGCGAAGCCGGCATGAATAGAAATTCAGAGGAATTCGGAGGGGAAGCTCAAAGGAGGGAGAAGAGGAAAGCCCAGATATGATCTGGAAATAGGTGGAACTGATTGAAATTCAGAGTAATTCAGAAGGGGGAGCTCAGAGAAGGGAGAAGGCAAGGTCGGAAGGTCGGATCTGATAGGAATCGGTGGCGTCGGTCCAAGGTTGAACACGACAGAGATGGGGAAGGCTCCTGCCCAAGCAAGATAGAAGATGGGTCGCGCGTCATTGAAGAGATCCCCTCTGGAACCTTATCCTTTTCTCTATACCACACACGTGGAGGGCTTGTGTACTTTAACAACACAATACACCATCTCTTTTCATTTTTCCTAGCACCTTTCACTGACACGTGGGACATTCTTCCTGTAATTTACACGTTCAATCACACTAGAGAAATCGAACAAAAAACGTGTACACATTTGTTTTTTCTCAACTTTCATCAACTATTTCCAAACATAATATTATTTTCAACAAAAAATGAAATACACAATTGGAATTTGTCTTTGAGTTTCTCCAAAACAAATTGACATGCACCCGTGATATAGGTAGGGGTGGACGTTCTTTTGATAGGCAGGGTTCGTTCAACAACTGTACATGTGAGATAAAACCCTCCTACTGACGAGTTCCAATTAATACTTAGAATATAGTTGCGCTTCCATCATCGCGTCAAATATAACTCATATCCAATTGCAAAATTAAATAATATTCATTAATTAATAAAAATGAATCCGTAGCACCCCAAGCACGTATTACTTACTTAAGAAATAAACACACTGTCTGTCGATAGTGGTAGTGAAAGATAAGGGTGTCACTTGCGACAGTGTAGGCAATAGCCATGGTGGAAAACGTTTTTCCTCTTGGGGGCGTCGTTGTGGAGCCCCGTTTCGACTCGGTCCCGCGTCAATGTCCTCGTGGCAACTTTGGGGTCTCTGTGTTCTTTTTTGTTTTTCTTTGATCTGCTTTGTAAGAGGCTCTCCTCTCCACCTTGTATCGGTTCGGCCGTTGCGGCTTTATTTATAAAGCGGGGCGAAAGCCTATTTCGAGGAGGAAAAATGCGAGTGGCACCAGGCTTGAATCTTAAAGTTAACCCGTAGCAACGCACGGGCTTTTATGCTAGTATGACCTATGGCGCGTGGCGGTGCCGGTGCTGGCGGAGATGGTCGGCGGCGTGGAAGATCTTCACGCGTCGTCCTTGTCAAGCTCGACTATTTCGAGCTTGACGCGGCGGACGCGGGCTTCCCGGCGGGCCGCCTCGTACTCCCTGACCTGGCGGACGGCGTCGGCTTCCTCCTGGTGGAAGCGCGCCCGAGCCTCCGCGTCGCTGATCGCCTTCGCCTGAGCGAGGACGGCCTCCTCCTCGTCGCTGCCGTGGACGTAGTCCCCAGCGGAGAAGGTCGGCGAGCGCGCGGGGACGAGGTCGTCCTCCTCCTCGCTCTCCGCCACGGGCAGCCGCGGTGCGCGGCTCGACTGGCCGGAGGAGGAGCCCTCGTCGGCGGGGCCGTAGCGTGCGAGCTTTCCTGGGGGCGTGAGCCCCCAGTTCGTCCACCGGCGAGCGCTCCTCTTCCGAGCGCCCTCGCTCTTGTTCCACTTCCGCCGCTCCGCGTCGGTGCGGAAGACAGGCGGATGCGGCGGTGAGTCACCGCCGCCCAATCCCGCGGCACAGCCGCCGGATCCTCCACGGGAAGCCATCGCGTGGCGGCGGGCTTCGGATCGGTTGCTCGGGCGACGTGGATTGCTCGTCGGAGCTGGCGACTAGCGGCGGCGGAGGGAGAGGAACGGCGGAGAGGAGTAGGGTTTGCGAACCGAACTTCCCTCCGCGATCCCTTTTAATACGGGGCGTCCGCTCGATTTCTCGGGCCCCTGAACTTCGTTTACGGGCCGGCCCATGTATTCGGGCGCTGATCTGCGCGCGTTTCAGCCCGAACCCGTAAATCCGCCGGAAAAATTCAGTTCCAGCGGAATTTACGGGCTCTGTTAGAGATGCTCTAAACGTTTTCCTCAATGATCCTAGCTTCCTCTGATCGGATTGCATGTGACACAAAACTCTCACACCAAGGACCATAAAAAGGCTTACAATGATATACTCCGTATGAGAGAGTGCAATGGTTGGCAGCATATATAGCGTATGAAGGATCAAGAATTTCTTTCTCTTTTTGAGCAATAGAGCTTTATTTACCTTGATAGTATATTTTCGATAAAGGGAATATATTAATATCAAGAGATACCAATTACACCCAGCCTCTGCAACAACGCACCACCCTAATGGCACTACAGATGCACACAGCCAAAAAAAGAAAAAGAAAACTAAGAAACAAAGTCCCGCTACAGTATCTCGGGCCTAACAACAGCAATACATCCACCGCCATGACAACACCTGAATTAAAGACTCTCCAAAAAACGACGCCTTCAAGAAGGGAACAGTGCTCAAACACCGTCGTCGCCCGATCAAAGATCTTAGGTTTTCACCCTGAAGATAGTCCCCGCTCTCAAAACAATGCCTCCACCAAGGTCACTGCCAGGCACAACCAGTTAAGGCCAGACCTTGGGTTTTCACCCTGAAAGGTAGGACTCTGCGCTTCACATGTGTTGTCGCCCCCACTTTCATACCGCTGCTGTGAAGCTCGGACACCAAGCAAGCCCCTCAACAGTGTGGAGACTTGAACCTCCCTTAGCTAGTCCTCCCCTCCGGCCTTCATGAAATTCTCTTCTTCCGACTTTCATCATGGATCCATAGTCACTTGATGTCAACACAGAAAAAGAGCTTCGCGCCGCTCCCTCCCGAACCAAATGGTCGGAATAAACGCATGGGTGCGCACGACCGAATACCTCCGATCCAGCAAACTCCGTGCAAAGCACTGTTACATTCGCCGGTGGAGCCTTCCGGAACTCAACCCTCCGGCCGGATCACGAGTCCGAGCCTCCGGTAGGTCCTCCTCTTCACGCAAGAGAGGCCCTAGGACCGCCGCCTTTATTCAGGTCGGACCCCCACGTCGGCGACCATCCCGGGCTGGCCAACCCAACCCTCCACCGGCGACACCATCGCCGGCTTCCATGCACCTCCATCTCACCGCCGGATGGCGGTGATAGATAAACCACCACCACCAACCGCAGGCCGACCCTCTCCGGCGAAGAAGAGGCCACCTCCTCCGTCGAACCCAAGGCTGCTGCCCCGAGCGCCCTCGTGTCGCGGAAGAAGCCCGAGATCGCCTCCACGCACCGACAAGAGGCGGAGGTGGATGGCATGGTGCAGACCGAGGGCCTGGCCGCCGCCCACCACCAGCCCCTGCCGGAGTGCTGCGGGAAGCCGACGGGAGGAGGGAGACCGCAGCGCCGCCCATCCCAACCGTGCCGGCCGGTCCGCCAGGGGACATCCCACGGGAGGAGGGCCGCCGCCGACGTCGCCCATCCCACGCGCGCCTATTCCGCCATGCATCGAGGAGGTGGGATCCGGCCGGCGTTCTTCACGCAGGCGACGAGGAAGGGCCCCCGCCGCCGTATATGACCGATGAATCATCTATGTCTGAACAAACCTTTTTATGAAAAGGAAGTTTTTCTCTCTTCCATGCTCCAACAATTATTATAAAGTGTCATATAGGAATAAACATGCCCTTCAACATGCACTCCTTCACATATTCGTGATGTGGGTCAACTGAGTAGTGATAAATATTGACTAAGCGGATGATTTTGCTTCAGTCTTTAGGGTTTCAGTACTGTGTGATACCCTTTCATGGTACCGGAGGAATTCCGTTGTGTAGTTCCTCCATTTTTACTACCACTACTCGAAAGGTGTTGTATCATCCGCATGCACCCACCAACTTTGTGTGCGGCATAGGATATGTGAAGAAAACACCGTCATGTGGGCTCTTGGGGGTTTTCATTGAGCCCGGTGAAATCATGCCCATAGGTGAGTATATTAAGATCCAATGGGCTCGGACTATCGGTCCAGACATACCTTGGAGCCAAGAAATGCGGTGTGTAAGAAATCCTGTGCATTAATTGAATGTGGCATACATGGTGCATACATCCACATGGCATCTGATCATACAAGTGTATTGTCGAGTGTACACAGATTCAAGAATGCTTATTTCGTGTTCAGCTTAGTTGGCATAGGTGTCAGTGCCTAGAGAGAAAGAAACATAGCAACACATTTCTTCTTTGCTTGAATTGTTTTTCTTATTTCTCAATTCAACCGGTTCAGCAACCTCCTCGCCATGTCGCAATCTTATGTCGGATTGCATTAACTAGTGCAATGTAGGTGGTTATAGATAAAAAAGTTTCTAGTTTTTTTTTATAGAAAAGGACCATGGCATTAAAAGAAACATATATCGTTCTTACAAAGCACCACAAGAAAGACGAAAATGTTCCTAGCTGGTGCTGCATACATAGGGCCAAGAAGAACAAATGCGGCAAAGGCGAGATGAGACGCTGAGGTCTAGAACAATGCAAAAGTATAGACCAGGGAGGTGCTGGTGAAATATCGACCCCCAGTCTAGCTATTCCACCCAAAAAATGTGGAGGAAGTGGGATGAACGAAGCTCTCAAACACGGAATCGGGTCCCATAAAGACGCTTGTTGAGATGTTCATGTCGGGGATCATCTAGATGGTTGTGATATATGTCAACGGGAATTGTAATCTGGAGTGTTTAGCAATACCTAATGCCCTTCAACGGCACTACGACACTCCTTGTGTTGCTTGTCATTACTTATGCGGTGTTTCCTCGTGCGGTGTGTCGCCAGGAACGAGATTCGACTAATTAAAAGCCTTGCCCAGCAAAATAAATAAATAATTTTGTGGAATATAAATAAATTTGTTTTTGATGGATATAAAATTAAAAATTAAAAAATCCGGGCTGAGAGCGAGGCCGCTGTAATCACGCTGGGCCTCGACGTGCAGGCCACCTCTGCGGCTCTGCGTCAGACCCAAAACTCAAATGCCTGCTCTCGCTAAAAAAACGCGCTCTGCTCCGTGCCTCCGTGTCTCAAAATTCCCCGCACCTCTCTCTTCCGGCAGCTCGCCTCCGCCGTCGCCGTACAATTTGCAGCAGCAGGCCGGCCGTACGGGGGATGGGGAAGAAGAAGGACGAGGAAGAGGAGCAGGCGGTGGCCGTCCCCAGCGACCTCCTCCCCGAGATCTTGTCGCGGGTACCATACCGGTCGCTGTGCTCAAGTGCGTGTCCAGGGCGTGGCTCGCGCTCTGCTCCGACCCCGCCGTCCGCCGGAGGTCGCCGCAGACGCTCTCCTACAGGCTTTCCATCTGCCACGTGGGCATCCGTTTCCTCAATCTGTATGGGAGAGGCCGGCCGATGGTCGACCCCTCTCCCCGTTTCCTGCGCGGCTTCTGGATCCTAAATTGCTGCGGCGGCATTCTCCTCTGCGGCGGCTTGGATCGGTTCATCGAGCGCTGGGTATACAAGGTGTGCAACCCCGCGACTGATGAGATCTGGGCAGCGACGCCTGTACCTGCTACGCCACAGCCTGCTGGTGCTCCAGTGGTTTGTGGAAAGTACATCTTCGCTCTGTGTTTTGACCATGCCGTTCCGGATCACTTTGCGGTGTTCGTCTTCATTCATGATACTACTTGCAACATCATGGCAGACGGCAGTGCAGTTCTACTCATCGGACACCGGAGAATGGACTTCCATGGCAAGCGAATGGGGCCCCGGAATTGTTTTGCTTGATGGTAATTCGGGATATACGTCTTCTTAACTGCATTTCACCGCCCATAGATCCGGCGGCGGCGCACTGGAGGAAGATGGTAATAGAACACCCCTGATAGTTACAGTGGACACCGGTGGGAATACTTGGAGGACGATTCGAATGCCGCCCGAAGTTCATTTTTCTTTCACTGGGCAGTCTCGGGGACGCTTACATCCTATGCAGGTACACGCGGTGATCGCCGGATATCAGTTTGGGTTCTAGAGGATTATGTTAGTGGACGGTGGACATTAAAGCACGCTGCCAGCGTTTTGGAACTGCGACGAAGGCCTTTGCAGCAAACCCGGTGAATTTTTATGTAGGTTGATTGCAATGCATCCAGAATGTAACTTGCTTTTCCTTGCTGGTGGGGTGAAACCAGAAGAGACACTTATGTCGTACGATATGGATTGCAAGAAACTGAATGCCACATATGCACCCCTGAAGACTACGATACTCGGCCGTGAGCTGCTTAGGAAATTTCTGAGCGGCTTTACATTCGCTAAGTCGGCATGGCTCCAGTGCCACCATGAAAATCAGCCATTGGGTATGGTCACATCTTCAAGTTTATTTTTGTTGTGTACTGGATAAGTCTTTCATCTATTTGACTCGCCCAATTTGGTTTGCATCTGTCGGTTCGTCAACGCGAATTTGAAAGCTATCCTTCAGTGTGGAATGTAGTTATATGACTGAACCTAGTCACTTTTTTTTTCCATCAAGAAGCATAGCCCCAGCCTCTACATCCAAATGATGCACACAACTTTCTTCTTTATTAAATTATTCGCAATGACTTACAAGGGGAATACAAAGATCAACTCGAAGCCTCCTTTCTAGCGACAACTCTCTATACCTACGATAAAGGGGGGACCACGAAGAAGGCCATACTTCCTGACGGTACACCAACACACATCATCCAAAAAGCAAAACCCTGAGGGTGTGCCATTGCACACGTCGCAGAATTCGCAACCGCCATCTATCTCGAACCCATCTCCAAGCGAGATCAACGCATTGACCGTGCCAGGCCTGCCGTCGATGTCACCGTAACACCAAACAGCTCCACCATCCTGCCCGCGTCCAGCAGTCCTCGCCCGTCTTTGAAACCCCGCAGCTCCGCGCCGCTAAGAATCATCGACGACATCGTGGTAGATGAACACCACTCCACCAAAAACCACCTCCATCCAGCCGCTGCTCCAAAAATGATGCCTCAAGAGGTAGCACGACGCAAGGAGCGCCGTCATCTTCCGATCCAGGCTGGATCTAGAGTTTCCTCCGGAGCAGCACGAGTGAGTTCCCGCGGACTGCGACGATGATGCCTACAAGAAGGAAGCGACGCATAACGCCGCCATCGCCCGCCAATCTTGACACGGTTTTCACCGACAGCCGCGAGTCCCCAACTCGGCGAGAACAAACGGAGATGCAACAAAGATGATGCCTTCGCAGGGGAACGACGCCAATAGCCGCCGCCATCATCCGCCAAGAACGAAATCAAGGCGCGGTGTTCACCGGTGGCCCCTTCGCCGCTAGCTCGTCGTCGACTAGATCTTCATCGCCGGGGTAAAGGGATCTCATGATCCGCCACCCTAGCAACCAGCCGACCTCCTCCGGCGAAGAAGAAGGCCGCCCCCACCGTCGAACCCAAGGCTGCTGCCTCGGGCGACCTCGTACCACGGGAGAAGCCCAAGATCATCGCCCCGCATCGGCGCGAGGTGGAGGGGATGGCGCTGTCCGCCACCACCAGCCACCACCGGCTTGCCGCCGATGGGAGGTGGGAGGCCGCAGCACAGACTAGCCACCGTCAGTCCATCTGCGGGAGGCGGGAGGGCCGCTGTCCCTCCATCCCCGTCCGACCCGCCCAACCATCCGGGAGGGGGAAGGGTCGCCGCCGCCGCGTCGTGAAGGCTCCATGGCCGCCGTCCTCGCCGCGTCACGAGGGAGGGCCGCCGCCGCCACGCCCCACGGGCTTTGCCCGGCGGCACCAGGGCCTAGGGTTTGGGGGTCGGGAGGAGGTCCTAGTCACTTGATCTCTTTGCTTTGTGTGTAAATGTGAAACAACGTACGTATGTTTCCAATCTTTCATGCCTAGCAACAAACTTCTTCACATCAAGTTTATATCTACCAAGGATCAAGTGGCTCATGATTTTACCAAAGTTTTAGGTGTCAAGGACTTAGACAAGTTTAAGTATAATCTCAACCTCTCTAGAGGTTTAGATTAATGGAGGGTGTTAAACATGTAATCACCGTATTTATACTAGTATAGAGTATAGTACTCTACCTAGTATTATACACATCTTTGTAATGCCACGTGTGAGGCTTTTCTACACTATATAAACACGAAACCCGTCCCAGGAAGAGGGCACGGTTCCTACCCTAGAGATTTCACAGGGAGGAGGGAAGATGAAACCATCCAGTTGGATCACGGCGAACAGCGGCATCATCTCCCACCTCCGGCTCACTCTCTCTCCTCCTTCTTGCTACTTTATCCAATTAGCTACAGAAACTTAGCAATCTCTGTGTAATTCGGTGAATTAGGACTAGGTTGCTAACACAGTGAAGCGGGACGCAATGACATTCTACGAATTGAATCAGCTCAACTAGAAACGGTATGTACACAGTACCCACCGATCTGCACTCTGCCGCTAGCCTCATCGAAGACCGAAACTTCATACGGAGTATAAAAAAATTAGGAAACTCATCATTAAGCTCCCATCATAGCCTCGTCTACCCAAGACAATCAAGACCAGGATATTGATTTACCTATATTTAAGCCTCTAACTACCTGGTGAGAAACAAGCTCAGAAATCAATATTTGTTTAAATCCCTCCCAGGCTTCGACGGTTCGACGTAACCAGGTACGAAGCTCATAAAGCATTCTAATCTACTATGCTAATGGAGAACCATTGGCTTCATCCTACTACACACCAGCGCAGTGATCGTGTCTGGCCTCTCTCATTATTGAGTACTCTATCACCAAAACCTAACCTAACCTCCCTCCCTTCGGTGGCGCTCCCCAGGGCGTCGTCGGGGGGCCAAGCCCAACCACCGCACCCCCTCCCTCGAGCAGGCTCCCTCCCGCCGCTGCCGCCGGCATCTGCCGCGGTGGCGGCGGCCCCTGGCGCCGAAGGTGCTGGGGTGGAGGAGCGGAGGTGGTTCTTCGGTGCGGTTGGGGCGGCATCAGCGACTTTCGGCGTTGGCAGAGGTTGAGGCGGCGTCCCCAGCCTGGCGGCGGCGTCGCTACTCGCTGGATGGCGGTGGCTTCGTTGCGGGTCTAGGTCCCCCACCTAGGCCCGTCGTCCTGTGGCGGCGCGGAGGGGCGTAGGGTGGCGGATCGGTTGGTGGAGGGTTGTGGAGAAGGTGCTACGGCAGCGGCGGTCCTCGGTGGTTGCTGCCGGCGGCGGCCTCAGTGCAGCCGGTGGCGGCGCGACCAGGGCCTGATCGCGACTGTATAGCCTGCTGGTTCCCGCATCCCAGGGTCGTTCGTCTTGCCGAATCTTCGGTGTGACAGGCGTCGAGGATGGCCGTTTGCCTGGGGGCTCGGCCTGTGTAAAGGCGGTGGTCCTAGGGTTCCTCACGCGCCAAGACGAAGACCTTCTGGAGGTTGATCTTCTTCATCGAGCCGGAGTGATGAGTTCCGGAAGGCTCCGCCGGCGAATGGAACAGTGCATCTTATGTCTGAAGTTTGCTGGATCGGGTGGTATTCGGTCGCGCGCACCCATGCTTTTATTCCGACCGTTTGGTTCTGGAGGGAGCGGCGTGAAGCTCTTTTTCTGTGTTGACATCAAGTGACTATGGATCCATGATGAAAATCGGATGAAGAGAATTTCATGAAGGCCGGATGGGAGGACTAGCTAAGGGAGGTTCAAGTCTCCTGTTGAGGGACTTGCTTGGTGTTCCGGGCTTCACATCAGCGGTATGAAAGTGGGGGCGACAACACTGGTTGTGCCTAGCAATGACCTTGTTGGAGGCATTGTTTTGAGAGCGGGGACTATCTTCAGGGTGAAAACCTAAGATCTTTGATCGGGCGACGACGGTGTTAGAGCATTATTTCCTTATTGAAGGCGTCGTTTTTTGAGAGTCTGTTTTTCAGGTGTTGTCTTGGTGGATGTATTGCTGTTGTTAGGCTCGAGATACTGTAGCGGGACTTTTGTTTCTTAGTTTTCTTTCCTATTTTTTGGTTGTGTGCATTCATAGTGTCATTATGGTGATGCGATGTTGCAGATACTGGATGTAATTGGTATCTTTTGATATTAATATATTTTCTTTATCGAAAAACACACCAGCACAGTCCTTTATAAACTAGGAGCCTTTCCTAAGCCAAAGATGAACAGCTTACTCCGCATCTTACAAATTTGTATTTGAGTTACCTAGTCCTAGTGTGTGTATTGTTTGGTTCGTCTGCACACACAAGGGATTCAATCTTGATGGTTCTAGAAATAGGAGACATCAGGAACTACTTGTGAAGAGGCAGAATAGGAGCATGTACTTTCGACGGCGATGTCATCACCAAACCGCGTGCATCGCTCACGTACTCTACCACATCAGCTACTCTCCTTTGATCTCGTCCCTCTGCTAAGCGACGTGTCTTTCTACCCGATTCATCCTATGTGCCACGGTCTCATTGTCATCCTGATGAACGAGCATTCAAATCTTTGTCTTGACTCTGTCAGGACGGGAATGGGTCGGGTCGACCCACTAGGTTGCTGACCCAGTCCAAAAACTCAGAGCCAATGTAGGTTGGCCTTGAAGGAGATTTGGGTCGGCAGGGCCGGTCTTGAATGACCCGCCGGGTCAGCCCGTATCCTATCTCATAGCAACTACATTATTATTGTTGCTCTAGCAGACATTGGCTTAGAGCATCTCTAGCAGAGACTATAAACACCCGAACTGAAAATGTCGGGTTAAGTTTACTGAAATCGTGTTTACCAGTTTACGGGTCCAAAAGGGGCTGACGCACAACAGAGTCCATAGCCGTGTTCTGTTCTGCTCCAGCCCTTTTCCGAACTGTAAAAATAGGGATTTTCATAGAATTCATGTGCAACACATACAACAATCGATCATAATTAATAAAATAATCATCCAAATAATTACAACAGATAAACAAATGTCTGAATATTACAACAGTTTTGGAAAATTTGAACAAATAAAGAAATGTCTCAACCCAAATTACAACAATTTTCGAAAAATCAAACAAATGAACAAATGTCTCAACAATGATACATCTCACACATAAATGAATGGAATGGTAAGATCCAAGGTGATGACCATGTCACTGCCAGTGGTTCATTTTCAGATTATAAACGAGCTGGGCATGGGTACTGACATTTTTAATCTGCTGATGCGTTTCTAGGAAAGCTTCAATGCGATCCGGATTGTGTTGGGTTCCACTCGGGTGCCAACGTTATCACAGAAGCAGGGCAGGTCAACTCTCTTTCATCCTTGATGATCATTTTGTAAAGAATAACACAACATGTCATGATGTTCACAAGGGTTTTTTTTGTCCCAAAATCGGGATGGGCCACGAACAATGGCAAACCTTACTTGCAAAACACCAAAAGCTCTCCCAATGTCCTTACGAGCTGCTTGTTGAGCTTTGGCAAATTCAGCTTCTACTCTGTCTTGGGGATCCTTCGCAGACTTCACAAAAGTTGCTCAATCCAAATAGATGCCATCGATCGGGTAATATCTCATTGTATATTCATTGTTCATGACCTTGTAATTGCAAGTGGGTGCTTCCCCATTTGCTAGTTTGGCAAACAAAGGGGATCTTTAAAGCACATTGATGTCACTGAGTGTTCCTGACAACCCAAAAAAACAAAGCCAAATCCACAAATCTTGTGATGCGACGGCATCAAGTACAATGGTAGCATCTTTACTCTTTCCACAGTACATGTCATGCCATGTCTTCGGACAATTCTTCCATGTCCAATGCATACAATCAAGACTGTCAAGCATTCCAGGCCAACCTCTTTACTCATTTATCTCCATCAATCTTGTCGTTGCCTAATCGACGGTACCTCGGAGGAGGGATCCTCACGAGGGGGAGAAGAAGTAGGGGCCATAGGGCGGAGTGCACACGGGACGGTGGTACGCGAGTTACCCAGCTTCGGAACACCCGCACGACGACGTGGCCTACCGCCGCTTGTCCGGAATTATCCGGGCGCTTTGCGTTGTTACAATGAGTTGTGGTTGTGCCTCTAGGGCTCCCGGGATCCGGCTTATAAAGGCGCACGGATCTAGGGTTTACACGGAGAGTCCTAGCCGGATTACGGATAGCCTAACTACGGTACAATATCTTGCCGTGCACGTCACGGATCCGCCTTCCATATGCGTCGTACCGGATCCGGGTTCCTCATGGGCCTCCACGGATCCGGGTTACTCCTAATGTCGGCACGGATCCGGCCTATCGATCCCGGGCCGGACTTCTTCCTTCATGATCAACAAGAATCGGGCCGCCCGATGGGCCGCATGCCTCATCACCGTCTCGTGGGCCACCCGGGCTTGCCGGATCTAGGCACCGTCGATGGTACACCCATGAAGTATACCCACAACAAGTAGCCCCCGCAGTTCTCCGAGTTTCGCCTGCAGCTTCCGCCATGCTTGTTCCTTAGGTTTCCGGCATCGTCGGCAACGCGGAGAAACTTGAAGAGCTCCAACTTTGCATTTTCTTCCTTTTCCAACTTACAGCCGGAAAATGCTCTCATCCTGCGGGACTTCATCCATCGACATTCCAAAGAATATTTCCGGGTTACTCCCTGCTCGCGAACGAGAGCCAGCCTATCTTCACGCAATTACCCGGAATCTTAGAAGACTCAAACGGTTCCGCCAATTCTGGCGCCATTTTTGCGCGATTCGCGCGGTAACTTATCTCTAGCCATTTTTACTGCTAGGGTTTGGGACACGTGTCACGCATCCAACGGCGTGACGCTTGCGTTCCGACCACAGGATGCGGAACACGAATCTTATCCCCTCAGCCTATAAATATCAGCCGTCGACCCCTTTACCCCTCATTCACCCCCTTCTCACCTCTCTACCGAGCGCCGCCCGTGAGCTCCTTCTCCGCCGTGCCGGAACCCGCCGGAAAGTCACCGGAGCATCACCGGAACGAACCCGCCACCGTGGTGTTCTTCGTGTTCATAACTCCGGTGAACCACCGCAACTCCGACCACCGCACGCCATTACGGTAAACCTTCGAGCTTCACTTTCGCGCCGTAGTTGGTAGGGATGAACTTGGGGAAGACGATATGGGATCCGACTAAAGAAAATTTCCGCCAAACTTTTTTCTCCAGATGTCTTCAACAACTCCGCCTCCGACCTCGTGAATCCGATCATGGCGACGCCAATTTCCTCCGCCCCTCCTCCCCTTCGCCCCGCGCGCCAGGCCGGATCCTCGATGGCGTGTATTTCACACGTTCGTTGGGCAACCCCAAGAGGAAGGTATGATGAGCACAAGCAGCAAGTTTTCCCTCGTGAAAGAAACCAAGGTTTATCGAACCAGGAGGAGCCAAGAAGCACGTTGAAGGTTGATGGCGGCGAGATGTAGTGCGGCGCAACACCGGAGATTCCGGCGCCAACGTGGAACCCGCACAACACAACCAAGCTACTTTGCCCCAACTAAACAAGTGAGGTTGTCAATCTCACCGGCTTGCCGTAACAAAGGATTAACCGTATTGTGTGGAATATGATTGTTTGCGAGAGAAAACAATGAGAACAAGTATTGCAGTAGATTGTATTTCGAGTAAAGAGAATTGGACCGGGGTCCACAGCTCACTAGAGGTGTCTCTCCCATAAGACGAACAAGCATGTTGGGTGAACAAATTACGATTGGGCAATTGACAAATAAAGAGAGCATGACAATGCACATACATATCATGATGAGTATAGTGAGATTTAATTGGGCATTACGACAAAGTACATAGACCGCCATCCAACCGCATCTATGCCTAAAAAGTCCACCTTCAGAGTTATCATCCGAACCCCTCCAAGTATTAAGTTGCAAAGCAACAGTACAATTGCATTAAGTATGGTGCGTAATGTAATCAACAACTACATCCTTAGACATAGCATCAATGTTTTATCCCTAGTGGCAACAAGACAACACAACCTTAGAACTTTCTCATCATCGTCCCAGGTGTCAATGCGGCATGAACCCACTATCGAGCATAAGTACTCCCTCTTGGAGTTAAAAGCATCTACTTGGCCGGAGCATCTACTAATAACGGAGAGCATGCAAGATCATAAACAACACATAAGCATAACTTTGATAATCAACATAACAAGTATTCTCTATTCATCGGATCCCAACAAACGCAACATATAGAATTACATATAGATGATCTTGATCATGATAGGCAGCTCACAAGATCCGACAATGATAGCACAATGGGGAGAAGACAACCATCTAGCTACTGCTATGGACCCATAGTCCAGGGGTAGACTACTCACTCATCACTCCGGAGGCGACCATGGCGGTGTAGAGTCCTCCGGGAGATGATTCCCCTCTCCGGCAGGGTGCCGGAGGCGATCTCCGGGATCCCCCGAGATGGGATCGGCGGCGACGGCGTCTCGCAATGTTTTCCGTATCGTGGCTCTCGGTACCGGGGGTTTCGTCACGCGAGGCTATTTGTAGGCGGAAGGGCAGGTCAAGAGGCGGCACGGGGGCCCACACCACGGGCCGCGCGGCCAAGGGGGGCCGCGCCGCCCTAGGGTTTGGCGCCCCGTGGCCCCTCTTCGTCTCTCCTTCGGACTTCCGGAAGCTTCGTGAGAAAATAGGCCTCTCGGGCTTTAATTTCGTCCAATTCCGAGAATATTTCTTTACTAGGATTTCTGAAACCAAAAACAGAGAAAACAAAGAATCGGCACTTCGGCATCTTGTTAATAGGTTAGTTCCGAAAATGCACGAATATGACATAAAGTGTGCATAAAACATGTAGATAACATCAATAATGTGGCATGGAACACAAGAAATTATCGATACGTTGGAGACGTATCAGCATCCCCAAGCTTAGTTCTGCTCGTCCCGAGCAGGTAAAACGATAACAAAGATAATTTCCGGAGTGACATGCCATCATAAACTTGATCATACTATTTGTAAAGCATATGTAGTGAATGCAGCGATCAAAACAATGTGTATGACATGAGTAAACAAGTGAATCATAAAGCAAAGACTTTTCATGAATAGCACTTCAAGACAAGCATCAATAAGTCTTGCATAAGAGTTAACTCATAAAGCAATAATTGAAAGTAAAGGTATTGAAGCAACACAAAAGAAGATTAAGTTTCAGCGGTTGCTTTCAACTTGTAACATGTATATCTCATGGATATTTGTCAACATAGAGTAATATAATAAGTGCAATAAGCAAGTATGTAAGAATCAATGCACAGTTCACACAAGTGTTTGCTTCTTGAGGTGGAGAGAAATAGGTGAACTGACTCAACATAAAAGTAAAAAGAATGGTCCTCATAGAGGAAAAGCATCGATTGCTATATTTGTGCTAGAGCTTTGATTTTGAAAACATGAAACAATTTTGTCAACGGTAGTAATAAAGCATATGCATCATGTAAATTATATCTTATAAGTTGCAAGCCTCATGCATAGTGTACTAATAGTGCCCGCACCTTGTCCTAATTAGCTTGGACTACCTGGATTATCACCGCAATACATATGCTTTAACCAAGTATCACAAAGGGGTACCTCTATGCCGCCTCGTACAAAGGTCTAAGGAGAAAGCTCGCATTTGGATTTCTCGCTTTTGATTATTCTCAACTTAGACATCCATACCGGGACAACATAGACAATAGATAATGGACTCCTCTTTTAATGCTTTAAGCATTCAACAACAATTAATTCTTTTCTCATTAGAGATTTGAGGATGTTTGTCCAAAACTCGAAACTTCCACCATGGAACATGGCTTTAGTTAGCGGCCCAATGTTCTTCTCTCACAATATGCATGCTCAAACCATTCAACTCGGTGGTAGATCGCCCTTACTTCGTACAAGACGAACATGCATAGCAACTCACATGAAATTCAACAACGAAAGTTGATGGCGTCCCCAGAAACATGGTTATCGCACAACAAGCAACTTAATAAGAGATAAAGTGCATAATTACATATTCAATACCACAATAGTTTTTAAGCTATTTGTCCCATGAGCTATATATTGCAAAGGTGAATGATGGAATTTTAAAGGTAGCACTCAAGCAATTTACTTTGGAATGGCTGGAAAATACCATGTAGTAGGTAGGTATGGTGGACACAAATGGCATAGTGGTTGGCTCAAGTATTTTGGATGCATGAGAAGTATTCCCTCTCGATACAAGGTTTAGGCTAGCAAGGTTATTTGAGGCAAACACAAGGATGAACTAGTACAGCAAAACTCACATAAAAGACATATTGAAAGCATTATAATACTCTATACCGTCTTCCTTGTTGTTCAAACTCAAAACTAGAAATTATCTAGACCTTAGAGAAACCAAATATGCAAACCAAATTTTAGCATGCTCTATGTATTTCTTCATTAATGGGTGCAAAGCATATGATGCAAGAGCTTAAACATGAGCACAACAATTGCCAAGTATCACATTACCCAAAACATTTATAGCAATTACTACATGTATCATTTTCCAATTCCAACCATATAACAATTTAACGAAGGAGAAACTTCGCCATGAATACTATGAGTAGAAACCAAGGACATATTTGTCCATATGCTACAGCGGAGTGTGTATCTCTCCCATAAAGTGAATGCTAGGATCCATTTTATTCAAACAAAACAAAAACTAAAACAAAACGACGCTCCAAGAAAAGCACATAAGATGTGGCCGAATAAAAATGTAGTTTCAGGGGAGGAACCCGATAATTTGTTGATGAAGAAGGGGATGCCTTGGGCATCCCCAAGCTTAGACGCTTGAGTCTTCTTGATATATGCAGGGGTGAACCACCGGGTGCATCCCCAAGCTTAGAGCTTTTCACTCTCCTTGATCATGTTGCATCATACTCCTCTCTTGATCCTTGAAAACTTCCTCCACACCAAACTCGAAACAACTCATTAGAGGGTTAGTGCACAATATAAATTGACATATTCAGAGGTGACACAATCATTCTTAACACTTCTGGACATTGCATAATGCTACTGGACATTAGTGGATCAAAGAAATTCATCCAACATAGCGAAAGAGGCAATGCGAAATAAAAGGCAGAATCTGTCAAAACAGAACAGTTCGTATTGACGAATTTTAAAATGGCACCAGACTTGCTCAAATGAAAATGCTCAAATTGAATGAAAGTTGCGTACATATCTGAGGATCATGCACGTAAATTGGCATAATTTTCTGAGCTTCCTGCAGGGCAGTGGGCTCAGATTCGTGACAGCAAAGAAATCTGGAACTGCGCAGTAATCCAAATCTAGTACTTACTTTTCTATCAACGGCTTAACTTGGCACAACAAAACTCAAAACTAAGATAAGGAGAGGTTGCTACAGTAGTAAACAACTTCCAAGACACAAAATAAAAACAAAGTACTGTAGGTAAAAACATGGGTTGTCTCCCATAAGCGCTTTCTTTAACGCCTTTCAGCTAGGCGCGAAAGTGTGTATCAAGTATTATTGAAGGGTGGTGCATTCTCAGCGAGGTGTGGAGTTTTATCAACTAGGCATATTATATTAGATACATAAGTTTTAGCATCTCCCTTTTCATTAGTCTTAGGTGTGCTACTCTCATCAAACAAATTTTCAGGAACAAGCCAAGCATAGTTATTTTCTAGTGCATCATTCATAGCTAGGAGCTTACATGGTATTGGTGCTTTGATCTCCCCTCCATCATCAATATTATTAGTGTATCTTATTCTATCCATATCCATCTTTTCAAGGAGACTAACAAAATTAGTAGGAGAACCAAGCATATTAAATTTAGCAAACACCTTTCTAGCTTCTCTTGCTAGATCACCAAATTCTCTAAGAAGGGTTTCTAATACAAAATCTTTCTTTTCCCCTTCTTCCATATCACCAAGCGTGAAAAACATGTGTTGGATTATAGGATTAAGATTAACAAATTTAGTTTCCAACAAGCGAACTAAATGTGCTGCAGCAATTTCATAAGTAGGCGCAAGATCTACCAAGTGTCTATCTTCAAAATTTTCAATGGTACTAACATGGTTGAAGAATTCTTCTATATTATTTCTCCCAACTATAGACCCACGTCCTACCGGTATGTTCTTTGTGGTAAACTCAAAAGGAAACATGATGAAATAAGTAAAGTAAATGCAAGTAAACTAATTTTTTTGTGTTTTCGATATAGCAAACAAGATAGCAAATAAAGTAAAACTAGCAACTAATTTTTTTGTATTTTGATTTAGTGCAGCAAACAAAGTAGTAAATAAAATAAAGCAAGACAAAAACAAAGTAAAGAGATTGAGAAGTGGAGACTCCCCTTGCAGCGTGTCTTGATCTCCCCGGCAACGGCGCCGTAAAATATGCTTGATGGCGTGTATTTCACACGTTCGTTGGGCAACCCCAAGAGGAAGGTATGAT
Source organism: Lolium rigidum (assembly GCF_022539505.1). Lineage (NCBI taxonomy): Eukaryota > Viridiplantae > Streptophyta > Magnoliopsida > Poales > Poaceae > Lolium > Lolium rigidum. The sequence continues at coordinate 201,860,553 of NC_061511.1, read as the reverse complement.
GAGCACAGCAGCAAGTTTTCCCTCGTGAAAGAAACCAAGGTTTATCGAACCGGGAGGAGCCAAGAAGCACGTTGAAGGTTGATGGCGGCGAGATGTAGTGCGGCGCAACACCGGAGATTCCGGCGCCAACGTGGAACCCGCACAACACAACCAAGCTACTTTGCCCCAACTAAACAAGTGAGGTTGTCAATCTCACCGGCTTGCTGTAACAAAGGATTAACCGTATTGTGTGGAATATGATTGTTTGCAGAGAAAACAAGTAGAACAAGTATTGCAATAGATTGTATTTCAAGAAAGAGAATTGGACCGGGGTCCACAGTTCACTAGAGGTGTCTCTCCCATAAGACGAACAGCATGTTGGGTGAACAAATTACGGTTGGGCAATTGACAAATAAAGAGAGCATGACAATGCACATACATATCATGATGAGTATAGTGAGATTTAATTGGGCATTACGACAAAGTACATAGACCGCCATCCAACCGCATCTATGCCTAAAAAGTCCACCTTCGAAGTTATCATCCGAACCCCCTCCGGTATTAAGTTGCAAAGCAACAGACAATTGCATTAAGTATGGTGCGTAATGTAATCAACAACTACATCCTTAGACATAGCATCAATGTTTTATCCCTAGTGGCAACAAGCACAACACAACCTTAGAACTTTCGTCACTCGTCCCGGTGTCAATGCGAGCATGAACCCACTATCGAGCATAAGTACTCCCTCTTGGAGTTAAAAGCATCTACTTGGCCAGAGCATCTACTAATAACGGAGAGCATGCAAGATCATAAACAACACATAAGCATAACTTTGATAATCAACATAACAAGTATTCTCTATTCATCGGATCCCAACAAACGCAACATATAGAATTACATATAGATGATCTTGATCATGATAGGCAGCTCACAAGATCCGACAATGATAGCACAATGGGGAGAAGACAACCATCTAGCTACCGCTATGGACCCATAGTCCAGGGGTAGACTACTCACTCATCACTCCGGAGGCGACCATGGCGGTGTAGAGTCCTCCGGGAGATGATTCCCCTCTCCGGCGAGGTGCCGGAGGCGATCTCCAGGATCCCCCGAGATGGGATCGGCGGCGACGGCGTCTCCGTAATGTTTTCCGTATCGTGGCTCTCGGTACTGGGGGTTTCGTCACGGAGGCTATTTGTAGGCGGAAGGGCAGGTCAAGAGGCGGCACAGGGGGCCCACACCACAGGCCGGCGCGGCCAAGGGGGGGGGCCGCGCCGCCCTAGGGTTTGGCGCCCCTGTGGCCCCTCTTCGTCTCTCCTTCGGACTTCTGGAAGCTTCGTGAGAAAATAGGCCTCTGGGCTTTAATTTCGTCCAATTCCGAGAATATTTCTTTACTAGGATTTCTGAAACCAAAAACGCAGTAAAACAAGAATTGGCACTTCGGCATCTTGTTAATAGGTTAGTTCCAGAAAATGCACGAATATGACATAAAGTGTGCATAAAACATGTAGATAACATCAATAATGTGGCATGGAACACAAGAAATTATCGATACGTTGGAGACGTATCAGATCCTTCAAAGGATTCCGGCAAGGAAGCTGAGGGGACCTCCGCTCACCCGGAGAAAACCTCCGAGGCGGGCCAGATGGAGCAGCAGGGGGAAGAGGCTGCCAAGAAATCAAAAGCTCGGAAGCGCGACTCTGAAGCTAAGGGAAAATGGTGGCCCTGTACCACCACCGAAACGGAACTGAAGAACCTCGAGGCGGAGGGTTTCCTGCAACCCGGAAGCTGGAGGTCGGTTCCACATGAACCAGCTCCGGCTCCAAAGGATGACGAGATGGTGCCGACGAAGGCACCGGTGGAGCGCGGATTCTCATTTCCGCCTTCGGACTTCTTCCGGGAGATTCCGAAGACATATGGGCTCCAACCTCACAATATATCTCCAAACAAGTGTGCTCGCCATCGACAACCACGTCGCTCTCGCGAAGGCCACCTCCGGGTAACTCCAGAGCTTCCTCCGTTCCAATATTTCTTTACTGTCAAGAAGGAGAAGATCCGCCAAACTTCCGAGTTGGCAACTTGCGGATCCATCACTTTCATCCTCCGCCCGGGTCGCGTCTACCCCCACACCGACCGCCATGAATCCGCGAGGTATTGGTCCGGGGGTTTCTTCTACTTGAAGGACGTCTCGGATCCCGTGAGCGAGAAGAAGCTGCCACCTTTCAAGAATTGCCCCGCCACCGAGCTTCCGTCATGGACGCACTCGCCCTCACTTCTCCGACTCGCCTCAGCCGACCCGCGCCGTTAGGCGGATCTGCAAGCTTACGGAGGAGGGGCTGACGGGGAAGGATCTAACTCTTTCCTGGTTCATGAAGCGGATCCAGCCCGCTGCAACACAGGGATCACTCGATGTTTGAATACACAGGGCGTGACGACAAGATGCGCGCCACAAAAGATAATCTGTCCGCCGACGCTATTGACAAGAGGATCCGGCTCCTCCTCAAAATCCCACGTGAACTCCATGTTCACGTATGCAACAAAGACATCCACACGGAGGGATCCGGAACCGCGGTACGTCGTCTGGACTTGGTTTATTGTTTTTCTTCAAACTTTGTCTAAGTGTTTATCTTTGCATTAGCTCGAGGCGCTTGAGGAAAATGAACTCGGAAATCTCCTCTGAGTCCCATCCACCGGTAACCCGGATCCAGAAGCCACATCAGAGGCGGAAGCTCCTGAAGCCAGCCGTCCTGCGAAGAGGAAAAGGCCAGCCCCTTCCAGCCCCCAAGCGAAACGCCCCCGCGAAGCGCTCAGTATTGCGGCTACTCGGAAAGCGGAGGCGGAAAAGAAGCGCCTCTCGCTGATTAACACCAGCAACAAGGGGCAACCTGCCATCCAGCATTTCTTCAAGCCTTCCGGGTAAGCGTTTACTTCCGAGATCCAAGTTTTGGTTTTTTCGCTCAAACTCGTACTTATGCTTTTATGTTTTTCCTGAAGTTCCGGAAGCCAGCCCCCCAAGGTCCCAAGGGTCCTCAAGAAGAGAGCCAAACCATCTCCGGCTTCATTTCCCATCACTCCTGAGGTTGAAGTGCCGCCCAAGGCTTCCTCCGCCACCAAGCCGGATCCAAAGGATATCACTGACATTGATGACCTTCCTGAAGATCCCGTTCCTCATGGCGACTCCGCCAAGGGTACCTCGTCCCCAATTCCTCCACCAGATCAACCAAGCTCCGCTTTCGCGGGGCCCACTGAAGAAGAACAGGAGCAAAAGGCTAAGCTCCTCCAAGTTACCAACGCGACCCGAGTCAACCTCCAACCAACTCCGTCCCTCCAAAAACTTACCCTTGCACAACGTCACGCGGAGGTTTCCGCCATGCTGAACAAGGTATGGGGAAAACCGGAGGAGGAAGTGGGTTATCTCGCCGAGCTGGAAGACAGCACCGAAGGAATTCTTCGCCAAGCACAAGGAAGTGCGGCAGGTAATACTAGCCCCCAAGCATTGGGTGATATAGTTCCGTGTAACGTGTATTATCCGATGCTTTCCCAGAATGTACTTTAAACGGAAATTTAAATTTTTTATATCAAACTGAATTCCTCGCTAGCCCCCAAGATTTTAAATATCCGGCTAATCTCCCCGTCGCTTCATAGACCACACGGAAATTGCACGAAGATCCGCGCATTCATGTGCTAGAGCAGATCACGGAGATCGAAGGGCTGCGCCAGAACGCGGAAAACAGCCAAAAGGCTATCCAACTGCTTGAGACCCGCCTTAAAGGTACGAGATCCGGGTCTTCACTTTTTGTGTTGTCATAGTTCAAGATGCATAATATGTGCAACTTTCTGCCTTCAGAAGAGTCTGCCAAGCACTCCTCGTTTGATGAACTTTCCGCCAAGGTGAAGGTGCTTGAGGCGGAGAACGAGTCCCTCAAAAACTTCATTCAAGAATCCTCTAAAAAGGAAACTGAAGCGAGGAAAAAACTCTCCGAGAAGCACGCAAGCGACCTGGCGGAACTTAATGACAAACTGGAGAAAAGCCAGGGCCGCGTTATCTCCATAATATCCAAGAACCGAGTTCTGGAGGAAGAGGCGGAGGCTATTGACAAACTTATCTTCCGTAAGCATTTTTTCGTGCCATTGCTCCGACTATCTTGCATGATTCCTCCCTACCGGAACTGAACCTCTTTCTTCCACAGCAAGCCTTGGCTTCGAATGGACAAAAGATTCGAACCTTACGAGGACGGAGGCATATGATGAAGCGCGGATATCAATTGACGCATTATTTGAAGCCTGTCGCGGAATCGCCACGGCTCTGTCTCTGAAGAAAGCCAAGACCACAGTCATCGATACGATGACCAAACTTATGGGACTGGTGCCGGATTTCATCAAGGACTGGCAGAAGTCTTCAGCACGCGGAGTCGCCTCCCTAGTCTTAGCCACCTGCAAGGCTCACTTCCCCTCGCTTAACCTGGCAACTGTTGCACGCGGAGCCCCCAAGGGTTCCGACATGGGCGCCCTCCTCGCGGAAACCGAAGGCTATGAACAGCTGTTTGTCAGGCGAGTGGATCACTCGTTCTGGTATAACAAGCACGATTTGCCTGAAGGATTTTCCGATGCTGAGGAAGAAGCGGGTGAGCCGGAGTATTACGGGGAAGGATCCGGATCAAGCGGCGAGCATTCCGGAGGAAACTCTGGTGACGACTCCAAAGCCGGATCTGGTGATAGCGACGACGGCTCCTCCTACCAGCAATCAGAAGAAGAGGACTCCGAGTAGTGTCCCTGCTTTAAACAATGAAACAAGTTGCATCATTTTGGCCCCAGAGTGGGTTTGTAATAAGACTTAAATTCTTAAGTAGCTAGGAATGAAACGATTATGCATGGGGCGGAAACACTTATCCTGCTATCCGTTAATATTATGTGCGTGTTTCGTTTTAAATTGGAAAGCAAGTGCTGACTTCGTTGTTTTCCGGCTTGCCCGCTTGACCTTCCGCGAGCCGGAAGACCTTAGCCGGAAACGCTCGCCAGCGGCGACGAAGCCTAATGGCAATCCGTCAATAACCGCGGAAACAAGCCCCCGAGCGTAGGTGCCGGAAATCGCTACTAGGAATCCACGAGTTCGCAACGGACAACAATTTGATCGTAAAACTTAAGCTTACGTCCTAAAGGACGATTTTTGAAAATCACAACTTTTATACACGCCTAGGCGGAAAAATCCAGCTCTGCGGTTTTAGTCGGAAAACATACACGATCTAAAAATGAACAAGTAAAGGAGGTAAAAGACTCAAAGAGTGAACCATAAGCTTTATTTCATTGATCATGTGTAACTATTACAGAGTTTGTAACTCAGAAGAAGTATGCTAAGTGTAAAAAGGACGTAGCTGTGCGATATTCCAAGGGCGATCTGTTTCATCGTAGATGTCATCCGGATCCTCACGCTTGCGTTTCCGGTGCCAATTAGCAGGTCTATCCCTCAGCTCGCGGAAATCAACAAGGTAGTATGATCCGTTATGGAGCACTTTGCTAACGACGAAGGGTCCTTCCCATGGAGATTGCAGCTTATGGTCTTTCACCTGTCGAAGGCGGAGGACCAGGTCTCCGGCCATGAAGGAGCGTTTCCGAACTCGACGACTGTGATAACGTCGGAGCTTTTGCTGGTAGATGGCGGATCTCCGGTCCGCTAAGTTCCGAGCTTCCTCGATCGGGTCCACGGATAGCTGTCCGGCCTCGTCGACCGTTTCTTCATTGTAGGCGGAAACTCGCGGTGAGTCGTGTATGATGTCGGAGGGAAGCACGGCTTCGGATCCGTATACCGAGAAAAAATGGGGTAAACCCCGTTGATCCGTTAGGGGTAGTTCGTAAACTCCACAAGTACAGCCTTCCAACTCGTCAGCCCAAGCTCCGGCTGCTCGTCGCAACGGTTCTTCAAGGCGCGGCTTAATTCCCGATAATATTAGACCGTTAGCTCTTTCAACTTGACCATTAGATTGTGGATGAGCCACGGATGCAAGGTCCAAGTCGAATCCCCATCGTGTCACAATAATCCCTCAACTCTCCTTGAGCGAAGTTTGTGCCATTATCCGTGATTATGCCGTGTGGGATGCCGAATCTCATCACGAGGCTGCAGTACGAATTTTAGTGCCGTAGCACCGTCGGCTTTTCTCACCGGCTTAGCCTCGATCCATTTGCTGAACTTGTCAACAGCGACCAGGAGGTATTCAAAACCGCCAGGAGATGATCTTTTCAACTTACCAACCATATCGAGCCCCCAGACCGCAAATGGCCAGGTGATAGGTATGGTCTTCAACTCTTGGGCTGGAGCGTTTGGTTGAGTAGCATAGTACTGGCAACCTCGGCAAGTCTTGACTATCTTGTCAGCATCTTCTTTAGCTGTGAGCCAATAAAAGCCTAGCCGAAAAGCTTTTGCAACGAGTGACCTGGGAGCGGCATGGTGCCCGCAGTCCCCTGCGTGGATCTCTCTGAGGATTTCAATGCCATCTTGATTGGAGACGCATTTGAGAAACACCCCTGTTGCGCTTCGTTTGTAGAGCTGTCCATCAACAATTGTGTAGGATCGTGCTCGTCTGATGATCTGGCGCGCGAAGACCTCGTCCTCCGGCAACTTCTGATCGATGAGGTAGTCCAGGAAAGGTTGTGTCCAAGCCGGAATGGTAGCTAATACCTCTCTGGCCGGAGACACTGCCACTTCTGGGTTTTCCGGGTTAGCGCCCTTCACCGAGGGTATCCGGAGATGCTCCAGGAAGATTCCAGGCGGAATTGGCTTTCTGCCGGATCCGAGCTTGGATAGCATATCTGCCGCTGTGTTATCGTCTCTCCCGACGTACTTGACTTCGTATCCGAGGAAGCTCTTGGCGATCTCATCAACTTCGTCTCCGTAGGCCGCCATGACGGAATTTCGGCGTTCCAGGTTCCGGCTACTTGCTGTGCCACCAGGTCGGAATCTCCGCAGCAGATGATGTGCTTGATCCCTATTTCCTTAGCGATGCGCAGTCCGTGTAGTAGAGCCTCGTATTCCGCCATGTTGTTTGTAGCTTCAAAGTGGATCTGCAGAACGTACTGCAGTTCTTCTCCGGTAGGGGACTTCAGGGTGACTCCGGCTCCTGAGCCTTGATGCCGCTTGGATCCGTCGAAGTGCATGACCCATGTTTCGGTTCCGGCTCCGGACTTGCATCCGGAGCTTCTGTCCAATCTGCAACGAAATCCGCCAAGACTTGGGATTTTACCGCGGTCCTTGGCTTGTAAGCGATGTCGAAGGCGGATAATTCAATGCCCCATTTAGCCGTCCGTCCTGTTGCGTCAGCGTTGTTGAGAATTGTTGACAGCGGAGCCTTGCTCACAACTGTTATCGGGTGCTCTTGGAAGTAGTGTCTCAGCCTTCCGGCCGCCTAGGAAAACTCCATAAGCTAGCTTCGAAAGTGAGGGTATCTTTGCTTTGACTCCGTTAGCACTTCGCTTATGTAGTAGACAGGGTCTTTGGACGTCATATTCATGACCTTCTTCCTTTCGCTCCACCACAATGACGAGGCCGATGACTTTGTTGGTAGCTGCCGGATAAAGGAGCATTGGCTCGACTCTGCTGGGGCCGCCAAGATAGGTGGGGAGGTGAGTATTTCCTTCAATCCTCGAAGAGCTGCGTCGACTGCGTCGTCCCGGACAAATTTGTCTCGTTTTCTTCAACAACTTGTACGGAGGTAGCGCCTTCTCGCCAAGACGGCTAACAAACCTATCGATTGCTCGCGACACAACCAGCTAGTCGTTGCACATCTTTGAGACAAGTTGGCCGTTTGATACACGTGATTGCCTTGATCTTTTCCGGGTTAACCTCAATGCCTCTCGTGAGAGACTATGAAGCCAAGGAGTTTTCCGGCTGGCACGCCAAAGACGCACTTCAGCCGGATTCAACATCATCTTGTACCGACGGAGGTTCTCAAAGGTTTCTGTGAGGTCGCTGATCAAGTCGGATCCTTTCCGGGTCATGACCGCGATATCGTCGACGTAGGCGTGCACGTTCCGGCCAATTTGGTCCTTCAGGCACCGTTGCATCGTACGTTGGTAGGTGGCACCTGCGTTTTTCAAACCAAAAGGCATAGTAACATAGCAGTAAGTACCAAACGGGGTAATGAATGAAGTCGCCTTTTGGTCGGATTCCTTCATCCGGATCTGATGGTACCCGGAATACGCATCAAGAAAACACGAAGTTCCGCCCCGCCGTCGAATCAATGACTTGGTCAATGCGCGGCAAGGGGAACGGATCCTTCGGGCAATGTTTGTTCAAGCCGCAGTAATCGATGCACATTCTTAGTATTTCGTTGTTCTTTTTGGGTACAAGGACGGGATTCGCGACCCAATCGGTGTGGATAACTTCTATTAAAAACCCGCTTCTAGTAACTTTGCTAGTTCCATTCCTATGGCGCGGCGCTTCTTATCTCCAAAGCGTCGCATAGCTTGCTTTACCGGTTTAGCCCCCGGATTTATGTTGAGGTAGTGCTCGGCGAGTTCCCTAGGTACTCCGGACATGTCAGAAGGTTGCCATGCGAAGATATCCATATTAGCGCGGAGGAACTCGACGAGCGCGCTTTCCTATTTGGGGTCCATGTTGGCTCCGATCGAGACTTGCTTGCTAGGGTCATCTTCCTTGAAGCCGACTTTCTTGGTCTCTATCGCGGCCCCGAAGGAGTTTTTCTGCTCGGAGATCTGCTTCTTGGTGGTTTGCATTTCGGCCGGATCCACCGCGGCTCCGTAGCCTTTCGGCCTCTTCTCCGGATATGACGGACTCGCGAAGGCGGCTTCGCCCAATTCACACTCGTGAGCCTTTTTGTAGTCTCCGGTTATGGTAATCATGCCATTGGGACCCGGCATCTTGAGCTTGTTGTAGATATAGCACGCTCTTGCGTGGAACTTGTGGTAGGTGGGCCTGCCGAAGATGACGTGGTAGGAGCTCTTGAAGGGCACAACTTCAAACGTGATCTTCTCTTCGCGGAAATTATGAACATCGCCGAAGGCCACGGGAAGTGTGATGCTGCCAAGGGAGTTCGCCTTCTTACCCGGAACCACGCCGTGAAACTCAGTGTTGCTGTGTTTGAGCTGTTCCTTGGTGAGGTTCATCCGCTCCGCAGTCTCCGGTACATGATGTTCAAGCCGGCTCCGCCATCCATGAGGCACTTGGAGAAGTCATACCCGTCTATGTGGGGACTCACAACCAAGGCGTAGTATTCTTTTGGCACAATGGGGGGATGGTCCTCCCCGTCAAATGTGCACGGAACTTCCGACCACCTCGACATACCGCGGCACGACTCGAACTCGTGGCGTTCAGGATCCGGGTAGCTGATTTTGTAGCGCGGACTGTTGGGGTTCCGAGGAAGGTGTGGTAAGCCCCCACGCTCTTTTTCTCGAAGGGGTTGGATTTACCTGCAGATCCGGCTTTGGGATCTGGCGATTTATCATCCTCGTCCATCGCCTCGGAACTGTCCTCCTCCTTGTCCTTATTCTTGCCCTTGCCTCCTTTGCCGCGTGGGCGGTGCTTCCGGGCCCGCTTATATCCTGCCTCCGGGTCGTTCTTGAGGTCGTTGACCCACTTGCAATTGCGGTTGGTGTGAGTGGACTTCCCTGTAGCCGGATCCAAGTGGGCCAGGCAGGGATGTCTCTGTACTCCTCGTAGGTTTGCGGGGCGCGGGATCCGCCAGCCGGTGACCTCGTGCCATGCCGCCGACCCCCGCCGGCTCCGCCTCCGCGGCCGCGTCCTCTTCCGCCTCCCGAACCTCCGCGTTGGAACGCCATGGCGACCATGTCGGATCCGCCACTCTTCCGGTCATCGTGGTTTTTGCGTTTCTGGCCGCCGTTGTTACCGTTATCGCGGTTCTTCTTTTGTTGGTGCAGGGGGATTGCTGTAGCTGCGAGATCACCGCCTGCGTCGTCATCGGCGGCAGTGTGGTCACTGGCAATGGAGATCATCTCGTCCAAAGTCAGTTTGTTGGCGTTGGCCAAACAAGTAAGCTTATGCCTCAGCAATCCTCCTCTCCGCAGTCCACCGATGAAGGCGTACATGGCAGTGGTGTGGTCGACGTTTTCGCACTCGTTCTCGCATGCCAACCATCGTGTGAGGAAGTTTCTTGAAAATTCTCCTTCTTCTCGGATACAAGCTTGTAAGTCGCTTGCCGTGGCAGTGCCTTTTGTAGGTGCCCCCGAAGTGTTTCTCGAAAGCGGTCTTCGTGTCAAACCAAGCAAAAGATGGAGTTTTTCTCGAGGTCACCGAGCCGTATCCGGGCCGGGCCTACAAGGTACAACTGGAGCATGCGGCAAGCGATATTAGGGGTTCCTCCGGCGAAGGTTACTGCATTGTAGTAATCCTCAATCCAGGTATCCGGCCTTTCGGTGCCATCGTAATGCTTCAAGTTTCCGGGTAGCTTGAGGGAGCTCCTTGGCTTTGGTTCCTCTCGAATCATCCTGCCAAAGCACTTCGGTCCGATGTAGTCGGTTCTGTATTCGTTGAGGCGTTCCCGCGCGTCGCGCGAACCGTGACGGGGGACTTTGAGCGAGAGCGAGATCTCCGGCCACCGCCTCCGCCTCCACCTCCGCCGCCACCGCTAGGTGGTGGTGAGGGAGACCCGCGAGGGGGCCGATCCGACCTCTTGCTTCCGCCTCCGCATTCTCCCCCGTGCCGGCTCCGGCTCCCGTGGCTGCCTTCGCCGTGGCGCCGGCTGCCCCGGTCGTTCCGGCTCCGGCGAGGTTCCGGTCGCGCTCCTCATTCCGGCTCCTCCTAGGCTCGGGCTCACGGTCGTTGTTCTGATTCCGGCGAGGTTCCGGCGTGCGCTCCCTGTTCCGGTTTCCGGAGGGCAGCACGTTGTCGCGGATAACAATTCCACCATGCCCTTGAGGCCTGGTGTTTCCGGCTGGACTACGGCGGCGAGGGGGACGCGGGTAACCATTAGGCGGAGGAGAGGGGCTGCGGTACTTGTCTCGCCCAGAGTACATTGGGTCCTTTCCCTTTCTCGGATCTGACGGTGGCGTCTTTGATGGTACGGGGATCGGATTTGGATGTTCCCTGGTTTTCCTTCTGCGTTCCGAGGATCCGGTTCGCGATTCGTCATCTCGGTGACGATTGCCGTGGGCGTCCTTCTGCGCGGTGGAGACGCAATGCTCCGGGTTAGATTCCAACTTGCGCGAAGTGTCTGCCTTGCTTTGCTGTTGAACCGCTGAAGCGATGAGCGTGCGCAAGTAGTTGATGTCGATCTCCTCGTCACTTTTCTTCAGGAGCTCTGCAGCTTTTGTCATGTTGTCCTTTGGGGTGGCGAGCGGCCGCTGTTCGGCAGGGGTTGCGAAGGTGATCCTCGCGGGGAGGGATTGCTTCTCCGACGATTCCGTCGCCCTCCGCCTCGTGCGTAGGTCATTTTCACCTCCCACTCCTTTCTCATGCTTTTGACTTGCTCGAGCGTTGCGGTGATTTCGCGATCCTCGTCTTTCAAAGTGATCCATGATCCGTGCAGCCTTCTTCCCTCTCATCCAATATAGCAGACTGCGGTGTTGGCAAACTTTTTGGCTGTGGCCAGCATCTCCTTTCTAGTGGCTTCTAGAGCCTCCGGATCTGCGGCGTCGTCAGGGGTTATTGGCTTGTTGAGGACGTCAGACTTCGCGACCAAATCCATGCGTGCTTGTGCAACTATCTCTTCAGGCGACAGGCGGCTCTCCGAGGAAGGATCCCCGCGGGGCCGCTCCCGCGACATCGGAGATCCGTGGTGGGATGGTTGGGGGTCGGATTGGGCGCTTGCCTCTTCTAATCCGTTTTCTCCGAGCGCCGCTACGGCTTGCAAGTACCGCCTTGGCCGGGCGGAGTCAACTTCAGTGCTGGCCGCCGTATCCGAGTTCCATCACCTTGCGATCAAACTCCGCAGGTGTCCATGGACCGGGTGTCTCCGGAGATTGGGCTTAGATTTCCCAAAATCGACTCTTCGGCCGGAGTTTCGCTTTCTCCGACAGCCTCTCCGCTGATCCGGAGCAGCGTTGTTTTCCGGGGCCTCGACCTGCTCGGGACCAGCTCCGACCTCATGAGGGGCGGTTCCGGCGGTATGGGCCAAGAAGTGTACGAAGTGACACCTTTGCTTCTCTAACACCTGGGAGACCCAAGCGGATCTGCATTGGTCTTCCACCGTTACTTCCTGCTCAGGGGCGGATTGGGTGGGTTTTGATTTTTTCAGATCTAAGGCGGAATCTTCGCTAGGAAGTTCCTGCGTCTCAGATCGGATCTTCGCGACTGCGTCCAGCTCAGCGGCGGTCGCGTCAGCGTTACTTACCAGTGGGTTTCCGTCGGAATCGACGGTTTCCCCGATGAAGATGTGTATGCCGCCAACCGGGACGATGGAGAGCTTGACGGGGTCGGTTTTAGCCGGAATCCAACACTCATCCGGAGGGACGATTGGCGTACTTCCGGCGTAAAGGACACGCCCTACGGCGATGGTGTCGTCGTAGCTTCCCATGGCGGAACCCTCCCGGCTCCGGCCTCCGCACGCCGCAGCCCCACGGTGGGCGCCAACTGTCGTTGCCTAATCGACGGTACCTCGGAGGAGGGATCCTCACGAGGGGGAGAAGAAGTAGGGGCGTAGGGCGGAGTGCACACGGGACGGTGGTACGCGAGTTACCCAGCTTCGGAACACCTGCACGACGACAGGGCCTACTGCTGCTTGTCTGGAATTATCTGGGCGCTTTCGCGTTGTTACAATGAGTTGTGGTTGTGCCTCTAGGGCTCCCGGGATCCGGCTTATAAAGGCGCACGGATCTAGGGTTTACACGGAGAGTCCTAGCCGGATTACAGATAGCCTAACTACGGTACAATATCTTGCCGTGCACGTCACGGATCCGCCTTCCATATGCGTCGTACTGGATCCGGGTTCCTCATGGGCCTCCACGGATCCGGGTTACTCCTAATGTCGGTACGGATCCGGCTTACTGATCCTGGGCCGGACTTCTTCCTTCATGATCAACAGCAACTGGGCCGCCCGATGGGCCGCATGCCTCATCACCGTCTGCGGGCCACCCGGGTTTGCCGGATCTAGGCACTGTCGATGGTACACCCATGAAGTATACCCACAACAAATCTTTTTGTGTTATCCTCATTGGGAGCTCGGAGATAGGTAAGCTCAAACAACTTGATAATCATGCGAGCAAACCTACGAACGGATTCCGTGGTTGTATCTTCGCCAATTCGAAGATACTCATCGGTGTAGTTCGCAGGGGTGCCATACGTAATCACCCTCATGGCATCCGAGATTTTTTGCAACGGCCTGAAACCCATCACACCGGCAGCATTTCTACATTGCTTGAAGTAATTCGAGTACTTCGCAGGCCTTGACGATTTTGACGAACAAACTACGGTGCATACGATACCTTCTACGGAATAGATGAGGCGGATAGGTAGGTACCTCGGCGAAGTAGTCCTCCATCAGCTGCTCGTGGCTAAGGAGGCGATTCTGTTGGATGTGGTTGCGGCCAATCACGGAGCCGCGCCTCCGATTCAGCAGCTGCGCGCGGTCTTCCAGCTCCTTCACGGAGATAGGGAGAATGGTGGCCTCCACCTCCTCGTCCTATAGCAGCTCATCGAGGTCGGAATCGTCCGAGCTCGACGAATCGGACATATCAACGTCGATGAACTCATCGCCTGAGCTCATCCTCGATTCAGCCGGCGCGGCGGCGGCACCAGGAGCTGGGCGAGGAACCGTGGCGGAACGCGGGGCGAGCTGCGCAAGCTCCGGGATGCCAGGCTCATCCGAATCGGGTGGTGCCGTGGTGGCGGCGGCAGAGTGTGGTAGCTCGGTCGAATCGGCAGGAGGGTGAGAGTGAGCAGTTGAGTGTTGCGAAACTTCAGCGCACCCTAGATATGATCCACCGTTCGGTTCGCTTGATCATCCCCTACAAATACAGGCCGATTTGATTTTACGGGCTGAAAACAACAAATTGGTTTCTCCTTGTTTACGGTAACTGTTCGGCGCCATATTTTGACCTGAACCCGTATACTAGCGGGTTCGGTTTTAACCTTTTTACGGGTTCTGCTGGACATGCTCTTAGGCTCGATCTTTGCGCTTTGCAGAAGTACTTTGTCAATGCATTGCAGGCTGACCCCATTTGTTTCGACCATATGCACACGTATTAATAAAAATTTAAGCAAGCATGTCGACCGATTTGTAGCTAGCTAGTAGCACTCACGAATGCATTTATTTATTTCTTCTGTCTCACGGACGTTCCAAAATGGATTTATACCTAGGCAGAAGCATTCACGATCGAATTTTAGCTAGGTAGCAGCACTCACGAATGATTAATAGCTAAGTCAAGCCTCCAAACTTTCTCAATTTCTTCTGTCCCATGGACATTACAAAGATAACACACGTAGACTTGATTTTATACACGTGCAGAACCATGCAGAGATGCACGTACAATACATAGTCTAGAATATGGATCGGCCGAAAATACCCATCGAACAAGCGAGGCCGCCGACTATTTGGATCGACCCATTCCGTTCTGACTTGCTTGGCTGGGACCAGTGGCCGACCCATGAAAAAGTTAGAGGGTGGACACACCTCAATGCTTTTCGCGCTCCCTTAATTGTAATAAAATTTTGCTAAATTAGTAAAATATGTAGACAACAAATTGCTAACATTGAAATTCATTAAATATACATATCAAATGTGCATGATTATGATACAAATAGTTCAAAACATGAAAAAAATCTTACATGATGAAAAAAATGTGTACTTCTCTTGAGCTTCATTGTGAATGCTACCAACACCACCCACATGTTTCTTAAATGTTTCATATCTTTTCCATTCTCTATAACCATCTATAAGAAAGGTATCCTTTGCAATACTATATTCAAACCATGGGTACTTGCAAAAACCAAACCGGACTGAAGCGTTGATTTTTATTCTTAATCGTTCTTGTTGGGAAATCATGTTCACATGGTTGGCACGGCCCTTTCAAGACATATCCTCTCCGGACATCATCTTGATCATTAGCATTGTATCTTGAAATAGGAATCCTTTCTCCCGGATCATATGGAAGAAAGTGAGCATCATATGACCTTGGAGATGGTTGTCAGGGTGATGGTGAATGTGGTGTTGCATCTTTGCTTCCAATATCACTCTCAGTCTCGGATTGGACCGGAGTTGGAATCAATGAGCGTCAACAAAAAACCCAAAATCTTTGATTTCTTCATCTTCTACCACCAACGGTGATGGAGAAAGCGGAATCTTCTTTGCCTAATGTTTCCGTAAAAGTGCCACAATGTGGCTATGCCCCATGCTTTCCCCATGCCTCTTCATAATCACTACTACAATGACAATAGAAACAAAAACTTATATAAGATATTGATTGACATTTCTGAACATAAATAATCTATTATAATTCTACAATCTACAAGCAACGCATAACAAATTTCAATTTCACTTTGAAAATTTTATTTTCACTTCAAAATTCACTTTGACACTAGCAGACCATGGCATTCTAGCAGCTTGCACTAGAGATCAGAGAGCTCACCAGCAGCAAGGGGCAGCGTCAGACGATCGGAAGCCAGATCCCGGAGGGCGGGAGGGGCGGCGCCAAACCGGGGGGGATCCCGGAGGGCAGGAGGGGCGGTGACGGCCGGTGCAGAGGAGGACAAGCGGCGAGGCCGGGAGGAGGCGCGGGTGTGGGCACGTCCTGGGACTGGGAAGTGGCCAGGCGTGCTCGGCATGGGGATTGGGGCGGGCATGAGTGCACGACCGCACGCAGGTATGGGTTTTAGGATCCCGTACCCGTACCCACTCTACCCGGTGGGTATGATATTTTCTTATTTATAAATTCATGTGTAATATTTTGTCCCATACCAGTACTTCTATTGGGATTTTATCCGGCGGGTACCTAGGTCATGGGTACCATTGCCATCCCTAGGCATGACCGAATTGACAAGCACCGCCGGGAGGAATTGTCAGATTTTGGGGTGGGCCTCGGCCCACCCGGCCCACCATGAACGTCCGCCCATGGCTGGGAGCCTAGGACGAAAGTGCCGTTCGACATGGTTTCGGCAGCCGACAGTGGCTTCACAATATTAGAGAATGGATAAGGATGAAAGGGGAAGCAGAAGCATATTTGTGTGCTAGTTGAAAAATAGGTATCTAGTTGACAACTGTTCCTCGATGGTATGTGAGGTATTTTTTTTTTTGGATATCCTCTCTCATAAAAATCTTTCATCTTAGCACACGTATAGTTTATGGGGAGTCAATGGCGTCTCCTCTTTCCAGTCGTAGCCTTGCGAGGCTACCATAGCCCTACGAGGCTGCCATAGAAAACAACGTCTCTAAAGCGGCATCATCTGACAGGGTCCAAGCGTCGACAAGTGTCTCGTTGATGTCTCTGCAAACTTGCTCATCCGTGAAGAGAAGAGCAACGAGAGATGTAATGCCTTGCCGTTGAAACAAGAAGAAAAGATCATGATCAAAAAAGAGAGAGTAGCCATGAAGAAAAGGAAGTACGACTTCCATGATTTTAACAGCCGATACATCGAGAATGGACCCAGGGGAATGCAACGGCATCAACAGCGGCGATAGCGGCTTCAGCATCAACAGTGGCAGCAGCGGGTACAACATCATTGTCTGCATTGGCGGCCACACCTGCAACATCATTGATGGCTGCATCAATGATGCCATATCTAACAACAACTTCAGGGCCGACGGAAGCCGACATCATGATTCAAGATGGCAAGGCCAAGTTGTCGTCGATGTCGGGACCCAAACCATTCTTCTAAGTTTATTGTGCTTCGGATCTGTAATATTCGAGACAGCATACACAAAGGTTTGAGATGGTGGGAATTTCGAACTATACCATTTGAACGCGAGGCGATAAGCCTATTTTGATTTATTTTTGTTGATAAATTGTTTTGGCGACGCGTTTGGGGGACAAGGCCGGAAACGATCTATTTTCATATGATACATCATGAAATATATTTTCACATATAGAATATCATATCTGTTTGTTTTGTGAAAATTCAATCTGTGTTTTAATAATCATCATTAGTAGTACAAAAGCCAAAAAAATAATAAAATTATATATAGATATTTAGACCAACTAGCGATGACTACAAATACTAGCGCGAGCCAAGGGCTCGCCGTCGTTCTTGCCCCTCCATCACTGAAGCTAGACAAAACTTTTCGTAATAGAGGTGCCGTTGAAATATCATATTTGTTGATAGATTTTTCTAAAAGTTCAATCAAAATTTGCTTAGATTAACTTTTAAAGATTACATAAACTTATTCATTAAAAATGGGGTAGTATTTGTTTAAAGCTCTCGTAGGCCTTGACGAGTACAAGATCATAAAGCATTTCTTACATATTGACCTAATAGAGAACTAATGGCTTCATCTTACTGCACAGTGCACAA
Source organism: Lolium rigidum (assembly GCF_022539505.1). NCBI lineage: Eukaryota > Viridiplantae > Streptophyta > Magnoliopsida > Poales > Poaceae > Lolium > Lolium rigidum. The sequence continues at coordinate 201,843,164 of NC_061511.1, read as the reverse complement.
TATAGTACACCACCGAAGTCCATTATAAATAGGAGCCTTTCCTAGGCCAAAGATGAATAATAGCTTTCGTCGTCTTATTTGTATTTGAGGTACCTAGTAGTCCTAATGTGTGCATCGTCTGGTCCGTCTTCGCACACGAGCTATTCAGTTTTGATAGTTCTAGCTAGAAATAGGGGGCACCAGGAACTACTCGTGAAGAACCACAGTTTCAAAGTCCACCTCTGGCCGGCAGGGTCATTTCTGTACGCCGTGCCCCGATCGAACCGTTGTTCCTGTTCGTTCCGTCGACGTCGCAAGCTTATGCTCTTGGTACTCAAGAAGGAAAGGGGCTGGTGCTATGGTGCGTGGACACCTCAGTAATTGGTCGGTTTTCAGTTTGAACAACGAGGGAGAGAAAATCTTCGTGTATAACTTGTTCCCTCAGCAATTGCATAGATATAAGTAGGACCTTGCAACCGGCATAGTTTCGAGAGCGCCAAATGCCAACAATTGATCTGTTCATCTGAATAGTCGAGTCGTCGATGTACTCAAGCATCTGAATATTTGAGAGTCGCCCTTGCTTTCTCTCCTGTTCTGACGATCCTTGCATTCCATTCTAGCGAAACTTCTTGGCGGGTACGAGAGACTGTTTACAGTCTAAAATCGGCTCTCATGTGTCTGATTCTGATCGATGGGATCGGACCCAAACTACAGTCGACCATGATAAACATAACCTGACCGCTTTCAGGTTGCCTGCCTCGTTCTGATATGCACGATACGTGCCGTGCACCGCAGCTGGTTTTCCTCTATTTTCAATCTACGGTGCACTGCTGTCTGCTGGAGAAGTAGGGGCCGGATGCCATTGACACTTTAAGAGCTCAGTACATATATCGATTTACGCATCGGATAGTGAATCTCTGATCTGAAGTTATTCATGTGACTCGATCGCCATGCTATTCCAAGCCCAGCCGTCTCTGAATCCCTGTGGATCAGTGAAGCGGGACGGGCAAACATTCACGGAATTCAGATCACCCAATTACCCACAGCCTTCGTCTGAACCACTGGGCACCGGCTCTTTCTTCAATCAGCTCAGCCAGAAACGGAATGTATACACTACCCACCGATCATAGAGGCCATGGGGAAGAAGAGAAACTAGAAAGGGGAAAGTGAGTGAGAGGAGAGTGGCTCATTTCTGCATGAGTGTGTGTCATTTTTTTTCACCTAGAGTCAGCTCGACTAGACGGAAGATCGAGACGGAGCGGGCATGGCGGAAGATCCACGAGTGTGCGCCACGTGACAGTGCAGAACAATGGGAAAGGGAGGCAGGAGTGGCATCAGCCTAGACCTTGCCATGGGCGTGGCACGGGCGCACGTCAGACACGGCAATGGCACGGCTACCGCAACAAATAACCGGGCTTGCGGCCAGCCGCCAGCGTGTCTTGGCGATGCTGTACATTCATCTGTTGAGGCACGCCGATGCAAGGAAGCTTCAGATTTGTGCTCCTGACATGCCTGGCAAAATGCATGAAGCGTTCACTTGAAAGATTTCTTTAAATGTATCACTTTATACACTAACTGAAAATTCTTCACTGAGATTAGTCGGAATTGCATTTTGAACATTGTCAGCATTTTTGTGAATAATAAACTTGTGTTGCATCACTAGGATACTCTCTTATTTGGGGCAATAACGGTACGTTTGGTTTTTGCTCCAATTGGCCCTACCAACTTTTGGCTGCCAATTTTTTGGCGCAGCCATCAGCCGGCACGCCAAATCATTGGCAAAAAAAATAAACTGCATGTGAGCTGATTGAGCTGGGCTAGCCAATATTTTGGTGTCAAACCAAATGACAGCTTATGTTGGCGGGCTTGCCAACTTTTGGTAAGGCTAGCATCGGCTTTAAACCAAACATGCCCTAAATATTTACTATTGATTCATGTTTGACATATTTTTCTAAATTAGGACAATTATGTACTAGCTAGTATGTCAATGATATTTTTGTAGATCAGAAACGGGACATAGGCCCTAACTGGATGTTTTTGGAGGAAACCAAATACTTATTAGGTCTTACACCACAAAATGATATTTACATGGCAATATCTTATATATAAAGGTGGATTTTTATATGTATTTTATCACAAAAAAAGTTAATGAGATGTGATAACGCATCAGTATTCAAGTAGTTTGCTTTAAAGCTCTCGTAGGCCTTGACGTACAAGTACCAAGATCATAAAGCGTTCTTACCTATATTGAAGTAATGGAGAACCAATGGCTTTGTCTTACTGCACCCCGGTACAAGACCGAAGTTCATTATAAATAGGAGCCACTCCTAAGCCAAGATGAATAGTTCCTCGGCTTACTTATTTTTATTTGACTAACCCAGTCGTAGTGTATGCATTGTTTATTTGTTTGGTGCGTCTCCGTACACGAGGGTTCTGGTATCCACTCTTGATAGTCTAGAAATAGGAGGCACCAGGAACTACTTGTGAAGGATCAGAATGAGAAAATGCACCGCTGACCGCCAGGGGCACTTTTGTACGCCGTGCCCCGATCGAGCAGCTATGCCATACGTCACAAGCTGAGCAAGTACTGTAGGTACTATTCAGTTGGCTACAAGCTAGTACACATAAGCAAAATCACATGTGGAGGAGAGAGAAAGAATGATAGAGAAGAGAGCCAGCTCTTCACATCTAAGCCGGCTATAGCACCAAAATCGATGAGTTAGAGCCTGCATGCAGCCTCTTGCTGGCTCTATAGCTGGCTGCATGGCTCCTTCCATTATACTACCTCTGTTTCAAGGAATAAGGCGCCCTCGTTTTACGAGTTTTTTGTTTGACCAAGAATTACTTTAAATAGATAAGGATTATTTGTATGAAATTAGTATCATTAAAAAGTGCTTTTCAATATGAATCCAACGATACTAATTACATATAATATAATCAAGATTTTGTTGTTTAATTTTTATGGTCAAAATTCGTCTTGGAATACGCGTGCGCCTTATTCCTTGAAACGGAGGTAGTATGTGTCTTGCATGCCACCAAATGCACTTGCGTTCATTTAATACTTAAATATCTGATAGATGTAGTGTGTGGTGCCCATGGCATCGGCGCCACACATGTCAAATTATATGTCCAGAACATCGGGCTCCGAATGGTTAGTCCTTAGCCGTTTTGGCGAGTCTGTTTGTGTGGCGCCGGTGACTCGCCAAAACGGCTAAGTCCCAGGAGAATTGTCTTAATTACAGTATATTTTGTGCAAACATAAGTGGATGTGAGGCGCTCTTCCGAGCGGCGCCACAGTTTCACCGTGTGGCGCCGGTGTGGCGCCGATGGGAGCGGCGCCACACATCCTGCCACGTCAGATCGGTGCACACTTCAGCGTCGAGGACGCCACGTCGGATGGGAGAGTGGCGCCACACGCAAGGGTGCAACACAGTAAGGTGTGGCGCCGATGGGAGGGACGCCACACAAAAGGGTTAGATGAGTAAAATAGTTTGGCCGGAGGGTCAGTCTGTGCTATAGTTTCAGAGAAGGGTTATTTTTGTGTAAAATATAATAGCCATCTTATTGTATGAATGTTTGTTTATGAAGGTTTTAAGTGATCTGTCACTAGTATATAGCCAACAGCTAGCGACCCGGACGTTTGGGACCTGGCAACGCGTGAGGTCGAAATCGCGTTCGCCCATGCGTGTGTTGCGATTAGTACCTAATATAGCAATTATGTTATACGATGTTTTACTGTGATTTGTTAAGATGTATACGGATGCTTGTACATACCCGCGACGCCCTTCATACACGCGTGCTTTAATTGAAACTTCAGTCCATGGTGCAGAGACAACAAGTGGAACAGAAGGGTCGAGTGTTGTACTAGGCTACCAGCCAACTTTATTGCTCTCCCCATTAAAAGCGACCTCAGCTGATTCCCGTTGCGCCTCCGCTAGATACAAGCATATGAGTGTACTGTAGATCTTCTCCAACCTCTTGACAACAGCTGCAGGTCAGCAGCGCCGGGCAAGCAGAGCATTAGCGTCGAAAATCATAGCATCAGCGGCGGAGATTAGCAACATTTGATGTACCAGGAACTAAAAGATCCATCAGTTGATGTACCAGGAAACTCTATTGCGCACCCTATTTACAACCGATCTCAGCTGACCGAAAGGAAGATCGAAATATGAGGCTAGATTTTAAGCAAAAAGAAAAATGAGGCTGGATTACTGAAAGGGATTGCATGCAAAACAGCAACATAATTAGAACATTACACATGTAAACAAGGGATTGTGAACTGACATCATTTTAAGAGTCGGAGCCATTCAACAAAACTTAATAAAACGTCTAATACTGATGAATAGTCAAACTGAGAGCACCGAAAATGAAAGAACTAAAAAAATGTTGCTAATCTGCAGATTAATGAATATGCGCTGCTTCCTCACAAAGCATGCAACATAAAAGAATAAGTTAAAATAGAGATTCCAGAAGGAAACACACATAGATCTCCCATCTGATGCAAATAAATATTACATTTATTAAAACATTGCCATAGCAAAAGCAATTGTTTTGATTATGGATAGAGGTATTATGTCAACAAATTATGGCATACGAAATATTTTGATATGAGAAATTTTTTTGTTCAATCCAGATATGACATAACCAACATATCCATGTTACCTAATTTAAGCCAACCCAATCAGATATGTTACAAGAATGACTTCTGATATCAAACCGAGAGAAATACACACTTCACATTTATTTGATAAAGGGTATGATAGCCATTCGACCAAAAATATAATTCAACAATGCATTCAGTAACATCTCAGTTCAGGAAAAACATGACATATATTCCAGTCGTTTCGAAATTCGGTCCATACCAAATAGGATCCATTGATTTTTCAGAGTTCATTAAGCACTTGCTAAACTGCTGCTGAGAACATTACACGCAAACATCCTGACTCCTGAGAAAGAAAAGGGATTGCTGCGGGAATGCAGGACAAATCCTGACTGAAAAAGGAGAATCAGACTGAATAACTCACAAAGTTGCAGACAATCTCCATGTACCTGGTCGCCCAGCATTCTCCCGGCCGGTGGTCTTCGAGCTACTCCATGGTGGCAACGAGGCAGGGCTTGCTGCGGACGACGTGGAACTGCTCCTGGCCCTTGGAGATGAGGATGAAGCGGTCTTCGGCGAGGCGCTCGTGCTCGGCGACCTCCCTGACGCAGCCAACGTCGGACGCGCCGCTGGCAGTCTGGCACCCACAAAGAGGACGCCAAAGCGGAGATCCGTCTTGAGCACGTTGTGCGATGCGGCGGCGGAACTAGAAGATCTGCAACACGTACGGGAAGATCACGAGCGGGAGAGGGAACAAAGAGAGTTCCACGAGCTCATCGTGGTCGACCTCGCCTGTCGCGCTGGTGCCTGTCCAACTGCGCTCGAGGGCGCAGGTCGGGTCGCCGGCGTGCGGAAGCCGAGGCGTCATGCCCGGATCTCGATGGCGGCGACGGTGCGACCCTGTCGCCGTGCGGGGGTCGATCTGGGGTTGCCCAGATTTGAGATGGCGCACGACGACGGTTCCGTAGCCAAAATCTGTGGACTCCCTCGCCGCCCCTAACCCAGCCGGTTCTGGTTGAGGAATCAGACGGGAGAGCTCCGGCCGCGCGTTCAGGCGCAACATGGCCTCCACCGGTCACCCAGGCTAACGGAGTTGGAGCAGCCGTTCTTGGATTTAGGTCGGGAGAGATTTGGTGGGGCATCAACGAACGCTGGAGCTCGAGGGCTCGGGGCATGAGCGGGTGATGGGGGTGGGGGTGATGGGAACGAGGTCGCGCGGGGCCTGTGAGCTCGAGGGCGTGCGGGAGGCGAGGGGGAAGAGGGGATGCGGCGGTGCAGGAGGATGGCGATCGAGGAGGAGAAGGTGGGGAAGGAAGGGGGCAGGGAAGTTAATGCGAATTAAGTGTTGCGCGTCGGTGATTAAGGAATACGAGCATATACACATCCTATACCTGCTGAAAATAAGCCTGTCATCAGCCACGTGGTGCTGCCTGATTGGGTGGTTTTCATCCTCGCGCGTTGCCAGGTTCCGTTCACCATTTTCGCAACAGCTAGCTGTTTTATTGTTCCCGCTCTAAGTCATTGGTAGTGGAAAGGGGAAGGGGCTCTTGCTATGGTGCACGGACACCTCAATAATTGCGGACACTCTTCGTGATTGGTCGGTTTTAATTTTGTGGACTTTGAAATGTGGTCGTGGCCGCGGTGATTATCACATGCAGTTTGTCAAGTTTGGACAATGCATACAGCTACATGGTCGATCGCATGTTCCAAGGTTCCATCTAAAATTGAACTGAAATCAACAACAACATTGTACGAACCTGCCATTTGATGGACGATAGCAGATGTATGACTTGCTAGGATATACTCCCCCTGTGTTCACTAATTTTAGGTTGTTTATATATTTTTAAAATAGAATAGATACAAAGCAAAATAAGTGAACTTATACACTAAAAATAGAATATAGGTACAAACAAAAGTGTACCTAGATATACTCCCCCTGTGTTCATAAGTTATGTAGCTCTTGAGCTGTCGCCCTAGTTTTTCTCTACTGCTCCGAGGGTCCTCGCGTTCCATTCTTGCGAAACTTTTTTCGTTGTATGAGAACTGTTTACGGTCTAAAATCAGCTCGCGTGCGTCGATGGGATCTGATCCAAAACTACAGTTAACCATGGATAAACATAGCCTGCTCGCTTTCACGCCTTGCCTAACTCGTTCTTCTGATACGCACGATACACGCTATGCACTACAGCTGGGTTTCCTCTATTTGCAATCTACGGGGTACTGCTGGAGAGGTAGGGGCCAGATGCCATTGACACTTTAAGAGCTCGGTACATGTAAAGCACAGATCGATTTACGCATCGGATAGTGAAGCTCTGAACTGGAATTATTCATGTGAATCGATCGCCGTGCTATTACAAGCCCAGCCTTCTCTGAATCTCCGTTTCAGTGAAGTGGGACGCAAAGACATTCTCGGAATTCAGATCACCCAATTACCCACCGTCTTCACCTGAACCACTAGGCACCGTCTCAGCCAGAAACGGTATGTACACACTACCCACCGATCTGCACTCTGCAGCTAGCCTGGTCGAATATCGGAACTTCATATTAAAAAAATAGTAAACTCATTGTTAAGCTCTCATCATAGCTCATCTAGTAGGGTCAGGTGGGGTGGCAGCACAGGTGAAGTTCATAATTCTTATCTTCAAAGGTGAAAATATAAGGTCTGATCTTAATTGGTTGTGTCTGACAATGACCTTGTTAAAAGCATTGTTTTGAGAGTGGAGATTATCTTCAGGGTGAAAACCTAAAATCTTCTGATCTGCGACGATGGCATTTGTACACTATTCCCTTCTTAGAGGCCTTGGAGGCGTCGCTTTTGAAGAGCTTGGACTTCAAGTGTTATCTTGGTGGTGGATGTATTGTTGCTGCTAGAGCTAGAATACCATAGCGGGACTTTTATTTTCTTAGTTTTTTTTTCCTTTTTTGAGTTGTATGCATCTCTACTGTCATTAGGGTATTACGTTGTTGCAGAGACTATGTTAATTGGTATCTCTCGATATTAATATATTCCTTTTATCGAAAATCATAGCCTCATCTACCCATGACAATCAAGACCAGGATATTGACATTAGTAAGGCTCTAACTACCTAAGGAGAAACAAGCTCGGAAATCAATATTTGTTTAAATCTCTTCCCTTGCAGAGTTTGACCTAACACAGTACCAAGCTCATAAAGCATTCTAACCTAGTAAGCTAATGGAGAACCGTTGGCTTCATCTTCCTACACACCAGGGCAGTCCTTTATAATCTAGGAGCCTTTTCTAAGCTAAAGATGAATAGCTTATTCCTCGTCTTACTTATTTGTATTTGAGTTACCTAGTCCTAGTGTGTGTATTGTTTGGTCCATCTCCGCACACAAGGGATTCAGTCATTCAATATTGATTGTTCTAGAAATAGGAGATATCAGGAACTACTCGTGAAGAGGCGGAATGGTAGTGCGCACCTCCAGCGGCGATGTCACAACCCGACCAGCGTGTATCGCGCGCGTACTCTATACCACATCAACTACTCTCCTTTCTATGTCTGCTCCGGTGCTTCTCCCCTGGAAATTTTTTGGGTGCGTTAAACACAATAATGGTGGAGATTTTCTGTAAGCGGAGGCACAATTGTAATTCCAATGTAGGTCCACCGTCCATACAGCCCGCGTTCTGTTGTACCTCGTTTTTGTATGACATGGAGCAGTACTTAGGCGGATGAGATCATTAACTGGTCACGCGATCTCTCTTTTTTTGTTCTTACTTGAGGTACACATACCATATCAATATAGACGAAACTACTTTGGCTAGATATGGGCTTCGGTGGACCCAACACAGAAAAAAAACCAACTATAACTATTAACTTCATTTAGGGGGGAGCACTGGAGCAGGGCTCCTCTCCTTCCGTCTCATTCCACTACTAAGCGGTGTGCCTTTCTACCCGATTCATCCTATGCACCATAGTCCGGTTTGCAGGCCAGAGATAAATCACCTTGCAATTTGATAGGTATTGACAAATGTTCCTCGATTGTATGTGAGCTCTTTATTTTTTCTGGATATCACCTCTCGCAAAACTCTGTCATTTTGGGTGCAACCGTTTGGAAACAGTTGCAGAGGATTGTTGATCCACTGGCACGTCTCCCGTTTATCCATGTTTAGATAACTGATACATGTATCGACCTTGAGTGATCCGTGAAAACTTATAGTAATGTTAAAGTTGTGATTTGGCTACTTTTTAATAAAGAAATAAAGGCAGCATGCATCTTGAAAAAAATGTCATCTCCTCCATTGAGCCATTGCTTTGCGAGGCTTCCATAGTAGACAATGCCTCTGATGCGGCATCATTCGAAAGAGTCCAAGCGTGCATCGACCAGTGCCTTGCCAATGTCTCGGAAAACTTTCCCATCTATGGCGAGAGGAGTGACGAGAGATGAAATGCATTGTTGTTGAAGCAAGAAGAGATGATCGTGATTAAGAAAGAGAGTCGCCGTAAAGAAAAATGAAGGAGGATTTCATGATCCTGACCGCCGATACATTGGAAATGGACACCCAGGGGAAGGAGACACACATATACTACCAAGAAACGATCTTAAAAGAAGTCATCGATCGAATAGCGGCGCCTTCGGCATCATCGACATCAGCAGCGGAGATAGCGGCTTCGGTATTAGCATTGGCGGCATCAGGTACAACGTTAGCGTCGGCATTGACGACCACAGTTGCAACAACATAGAATACATTAGTGTTTCCATCTCTAACAACAACTTCGGGACTAGTGCAAAGTCGGCATCGTGGTTCTAGACAGTGAGGCCGAGATGCCATCGTCGTCAGGACCCAACCCGTTCTTCTAAGTTTATTTGTGTCTCGGTTCTGTAATATTCGAGACGGCGTACACGACAATCTGAGAATGTGGGATTTTTGAAATATACCATTTAAACGTGACGCAAGCTATTTCGATTTTATTTTAGTTGAAAAATATGTGTTATCGGGAACGATCTATTTTCATACGATACATCATGAAATATATTTTCATATGATAACTATAGGATATCATTTTTTATTTTTTGCGAAAATTCAGCCAATATTTAATAATCATCAACATTAGTACTGTACAAAAGACATGAAAAGTGATAAAATTACAAATAGGTATATAGACTAGCAACGACTGCAAACACACGCGCGAGCCAAAGGTGCACCACCGTCCCCTATTCCATCACTAGAGTAGGAAAAACGTGCCGTAGTAGAGTTAATGTATCATATTCGTTAATAAGTTTCTCTATAATCTTAGTCAAATTTTACTTAGATTCAATTGTAAAAATTATATAGAACTTATTCACTGAAAATTTCGGAGGTAGTGTTTGTTTAAAGCTGTGGTAGGCATTGAAGAGTACCAAGAACATAAAGCAAACTTAACTACGACCTAATGAAAGAACCAATGGGTTCATCTTACTGCACACCGGTATACCACCGAAGCCCATTATAAATACGAGCCTTTCCTAAGCTAAGATGAATAACTTATTCCTGGTCTTACTTATCTTGTTATTTTTACTAAACCTAGTTCTAGTGTGTGTGTTGTTTGGTCCGTCTCCGCACACGAGGAATCCAATTTTGATAGTTCTAGAAATAGGAGGCACCAGGAAGTACTTGTGAAGTGCGAGAATGCGAGAGCGCACATCCGGCCGGCAGGGTTATTTTTGCACGTCGTGCCTTGTTTAAGCAAAAGGTCCCCATTGTTCCGTCGACATCACAAGCTAGCGGAAGAGGTAACAGGGAAGAGGAAGGAGGCTCCTGCCATAGCCCGCGAGCCATCCTTGTAGTGGAAGATGAAAGGGGCTCCTACTATGGTGCGCCGACACCTCAAAAATTGCGGCCGAATGGTCCGTTTTAATTTTGTGGACTTTGAAATATGGTCTCGTAGCCGTGCTGATTAGCACATGCAGTTGGTCAAGTTTGAACAATCCGTAGAGCTACATGGTCGCATTTTCCAAGATTCTACCTAAAAGCATTGTACGAACGTGCCATTTAATAGACTAGAGCAAATGTACGACTAACTAGCAAATATATTCGTGGACATGCACGAATGGAACCTGGGTGCGGGCGCACCTAGTTTTTCAAAAAATGAAAAAAACGCTATTTCGAAGTTTCAAAAATATACGTAGTAAAATTTTGCATGTACATATTATGTTGATACTTATTTGTGTGCGTTTTTACGAAAAAATACCATTATATGTGACCTACACGAAAATGACAAAATGCCCAAATGACACTAGTGAATAGGAATCTGTACTATCACAGGATCCGAAATTTGCATTTTGTCATTTTTGTGTAGGCCACATACAATGATATTTTTTCATGAAAACGCACACAGGTAAGTATTAACATAATGTGAACCTGCAAAAATTTACTTCACATTTTTTCAAAACTTTTAAATAGCATTGTTTTGATTTTTCATAATTGGGTGCGCGCGTACCCAGGTTCCGTTTGGCATTTTCGATATATTCGTGGGTTATAATGGAAGAGAAAATCAGCCCGTGCAACTAGGCACCAGTGTGCCCTCTTTTAAAAGAGAATTAAAATTTGTACTTTTAAGTTTCAGAAATAATAAAGACTTATTTCAGGAATATGTATATATACATGGTCCAAGTATCCGTGTGAAGTTTCAGTAAAAAAACTCGTTCTATTTTGGTCTATAGAAAAAGAATCAAATTTCTGACAGTATATACGGGTTAATACGTGTATTTTTTTTATCAAAAATTGTCTTATTGCATTTCTAAAATATGATGTATTCCAAAACGGAAAGTTTTTTGTGTAAACTTGATGTATATATCTAGGTACGTATTTTCTTGTCGATTTTTTCAATACCGAAAAGAGTGATTACCAAATGTTTCAAAAACCAGGTTCACTGATGCTCAAGAGCACTGATAAATTTTCGGAGAAAAATAGAAAATCTACCAATATAACTTGTTCCCTGCACAATTGCATAGATATAAGCAGGCCCTTTCTACATGCAAAATATTCATTTCGAGAGCGCCAGATGCCAACCGTTGGTGGTGCATCTGAATAGTCGAGTAGTGGATGTACTCAAGCATCTCCCTGTGTATTAGTTTGGCTACAGCGTTGTGGCTCGTGATCTGCCCCAACTTACTTTCCTGTCCTGTTCTGACGGTCCTCGCGTTCCATTCTAGCGAAACTTCTTCGCTGGTATGAGACTGTTTACAGTCTAAATTTGGCTCGCAAGCGTCTGATTCTGATGCGACCTGACCCAAACTACAGTCGCGCGTGGATGAACATAGCCTCTGCCCACTTTCAGCTTGCCTGCCTCGTTCAGGTGAGCACGATACAGCATGCATGCCGTGCAGCAAAGCTGGTTTTTCCTCTATTTTCAATCTACCTGGCTCATTTCTGTAGCAGGGCACTGCTGGAGAGGTAGGGGCCGGATGCCATTGACATTTTAAGTGCTTGGTACATATCAAAGCGCCGATCGATTTTCACATGGGATAGTCAAGTTCTGAACTGGAATTATTCGTGTCACTCGCCATCCTATTCCAAGCCCAGCTATCTCTGAATCTCTGTGGCTCAGTGAAGGGAGACGCACAAACATTCTCGGAATCCAGATCACCCAATTACCAGAGGACGCCTGCTCTCTCTCTCTCTCCCAGCTCAGCCAGGCTACCCACTGGTGTGCACTCTGCAGGTAGGCAGCTACTCCAACTACGTAGAGTACTAGTACAAAGTTGATCACACCGGTCACAGGCATCGCCACATCGCTGACCACGAAGATGGACATCACCGTTCATGCTGGTCAAAGCACCGCATCGCCGACCACAAAGCCTAACGCAATGTCACCCTCCACGAAGCCTGACACCATGCCGCCACCGATGACGAAGATAGACACTACCATGGATTATCACCTCTCACTTCTCACCTATCATCACCACGTCACCCCTTATAAAGATGGCAAGAGAAAAGTTGAGCAAGAGTATTCCAAAATATAATCACACATACCTGCGTGTATGTCCACGGAAACAAAAACGTTGCAACACGAGAATCATGTGCAATGATGAGGTGAACCTACTCCTCAAAAAAAAATTCAAACGGTTAAACGTGTGTGACGAATTTGGCAAAATTTACTCAAACATTCATACACAAAATTGACGATATACGAGTGAGGAAACTCAAAACCGATTGTCGAAATGGATTCATATCATCGGCACACATCTTTTTCATATACAACTTATTTTGATTCGAAATATGGTTGTGTTGATTAAAGAGAGGGAATGTGGAGTAGTTTAAGTGAGCTAAACTATTCCACGTGCAAATGTTGCATCTATGGAGCGCACGGCTAAAAAGAACGGCCACGCCTGATTCAAGCGTTTTAGATGTTGGCTCAGGTAGAGGCTAAACCTACAGATTCACCTTTTTGGAAGGGGCTTATGCGGGTTAAACCGGAGTTCTTTACGAGAGATGTTCATGGTCGGTAATGGGATGATGGTGCGATTTTGGGAGGACACTTGGCTTGAAGATTATCCTTTATCTCTACAATATCCGTCGTTATATAATATTGTTCAACGGAAAAATGTGTTAGTTTCTACGGTATTGGCACAACAACCTCTGAATATTGGTTTTAGAAAAACTTTCAGTTATTACAAATACAATTTGTGGTTACACCTATGCCAGCGGCTTATGCCTATTCAGTTACCTAATGAACCTGGCACTTTTGTTTGGAACCTAAATGAATCTGGTTTATTTTCTGTTAAATCCATGTACCTTGATCTTATGAATGATCACACTAGATTTTTGTGGAAATACCTTTAGAAGATTAAGGTTCCTCTAAAAATTAAGATTTTCATGTGGTTTCTAAGTAATAGAGTGTTGCTCACTAAGGATAATTTGGCGAAGAGAAAATGGACAGGGTGTCAAAAATGTTGTTTTTGTAACAATAATGAAACTATTGATCATTTGTTTCTTCATTGTCCTTTTGCAAAAATTGTTTGGCGGATGATATTTTTTACATATAACATTCCACCTCCATCTAATGTAACTAATATGTTTGGTAATTGGCTAAATGGAGTGAATAAGAATCATAAAGCACATATTCGGATTAGTATTTCGGTAATTTGTTGGTCGATTTGGACTAGCCAAAATGTTATTATCTTTAATAAACAAAAGGGAACCAATTTTTTGTAGGTTATTCTTTATGCGACAACTATGGACATACATGCTCCCGGAGGACCAGTGGGGTACTATGATTACTGGATGGAACCGGCAGCTGGAGGTCACTCATGACCTCCTATTTCCAGGCTAGCGGCACGCTAGCAGAATTCTAGATGAATAGCTCTTGTGTATTTTCCATCTACATGGTTTCGTCTTTTGGTTTTAACTTTTACCAGACTCTCTTTATGTAATAAGTATTTAACTGTGATGTTTATTTAATAAATTGATGTGTGCATCGGGATGCTCTCATATCTAAAGAAAAAAAACCAAGAAGAGCCAAGAAAAACAAAGGGGTCAAATAGTACGCCCCATGGGAACCAAAGGCCTGCAGGAGTGGAGGCTACCAAACAGGCCCGTGTGCAACTGAATAAACATGTCGCCGGTCATACCCAAACAATCCCTTGTATTTAACCGGGTACAGCGTTGTGGCTCGTGAGCTGTGCCCCCCTTCCGTTTCTCTCCTGTTCCGACGGTCCTCGCGTTCCATTCTAGCGAAACTTCTTCGCTGGTATGAGACTGTTTCCATACCAAAATCGCCAAATCGGCTCGCATGCCTCTGATTCTGATCGGATGGGATCTGACCCAAAACTACAGTCGAGCTTTGGATGAACATAGCCTGCTCACTTTCAGCTTGCCTGCCTCGTTCTGATATGCACGATACAGAATACACGCTGTCCATGGTTTTCATCTATTTTCAATCTACGTGGCCAATTGCTGTAGCAGGGCACTGCTGGACAGGTAGGGGCCGGATGCCATTGACACTTTAAGAGCTCAGTACATATAAAAAGAACAGATTGATTTACTCATCGGATAGTCAAGTTCTGAACTGGAATAATTCGTGTGACTCGATCGCCATGCTATTCCAAGCCCAGCTATCTCTGAATCTCTGTGGCTCAGTGAAGCGAGACGCACAAACATTCTCGGAATCCAGATCACCCAATTACGAAAGGGCGCCGGCTCTCTCTCTCTCCCAGCTGAGCCAGGCTACCCACCGGTGTGCACTCTGCAGGTAGGCAGCTACTCCAGCTACGTACGTAGAATGCTAGTACAAAGCTGTGGGCTTTCTTGTTGTGGAGAGGCATGGCTAGTTTCAGACGTAGCGTGGTGTATAGAAAACGGAGGATTCCCATCTGTAATTGGCGCCCATAGCTCCATGTCCGGTACGTGCGCGCGCACATGGCCGTGAAGACAGAGAGAGACAGGACGGGTCATCTCATCTGGGCTGGGGTGGGCTCTGCTTTCCAGTCAACTTTGAGCCACGCCGATCCCAAACAGGTGGGGCCCGTCAGGTATCTTTTGTCACATCACCTGGGAGCCGTGTCGCCATGCATGCACATGCACGCATCCCCTCAACACCGATCATGGCCCCTCTCCACGTACGAGCTCCGTCTGGACTCTCGATCAAACATGGTTGATTTTTTCGATCAAGGAGCATAGTCTCGGCATCTGCATACAGAGAATGTACACAACTTTCTTTTTTATTATATTATTCATAATACCTTTACAAGGGGAATATAAAGATCCACTAAAAGCCTCCTTTCTAGCGGTAACTCGCTATACTTACAATGAAAGAAGGAACATGAACAAGGCCATACTCCCTGACGGTACACCAACACACATCATCCAAAAAGCAAAACACTAAGGGTGTGCCATTGCACATGTCGCAGAGTTCGCAGCCGCCATCTATCTCGAACACATCTCCAAGCGAGATCAACACATTGACCGTGCTAGGTCTGTCGTCGATGTCACCATAACACCAAACAGCTCCACCATCATGCCCGCGTCCAGCAGTTCTCGTCCGCCTTCGATACTCCGCAGCTCCACGCCGCTGAGAATCATCGACGAAAACGTGGTAGATGAACACCACTCCACGAAAAACCACCTCCATCCAGCCGCTGCTCCAAAAACGATGCCCCAAGAGGTAGCACGACGCAGGGACCGCCGTCATCGTCCCATCCTTGCTGGATCTAGGGTTTCCCCCGGAGCAGCACGAGTGAGTTCCCGCGGACTACGACGACGATGCCTTCAAGAAGGAAGCGACGCTTAACGCCGCCATCGCCCGCCAATCTTGACACGGTTTTCACCGACAGCCGCGAGTCCCCAACTCGGCGAGAGCAAACGGAGAGGCCAGCAAAGATGATGCCTTCGCAAGGAACGACGCCAATAGTCGCCGCCATCATCCGCTAAGAACGAAGTCAAGGCGCGGTGTTCACCGGTGGCCCCTTCGCCGCTAGCTCGTCGTCGACTAGATCTTCATCGCCGGGGTAGAGAGATCTCGTGATCCGCCACCCCAGCAACCAGCCGACCTCCTCCGACGAAGAAGAAGGCCGCCTCCACCGTCGAACCCAAGGTTGCTGCCTCGGGCGACCTCGTGTCGCGGAAGAAACCCGAGACCATCTCCACGCACCGGTGAGAGGCCGGAGGGAAAATGGCGCAGACCATGGGCCTGGCCGCCGGCCACCACCAGCCCCTGCCGGCGTGCTGCGGGGGGAGCCAACGGGAGGAGGGAGTCTGCAGCGTCAGGCCGCCGCCGCCCATCCATACACGCCGACCGGTCGTAGCGTCGAGGAGGAGGGAACTCGTCCGCCGTCAACTGCGCTACAACGAGGAAGGGCCCCTGCCGCCGCCACGCCCCAAGGTTTTGCCCCGTCGATGCTGCCGGCAGCGGGAGGCGGCTAGGGTTGGGAGGGCCGGGGCTGCGCGAGGGTTGGGGTTGCGGGACTGGCTTATTAGATGTAGTATGTGGACTGGCTTATTAGATGTAGTATGTGGACTGGCTTATTAGATGCAACATGGTTGATGCGATGCGGTGTAGTAATATGTACTCGTGTGCGGCTCTGCTGATCTGAACGCCGCACTGTGCGTCTTCCCTGTAGAGATCGATCCGCATGTGCACCGATGAATGATGATGATCTGCCTTTGGAAAATTCAGGGGGGCTAGTTGTACCTGTAGTGTCTCTGGGTTTAATTGCCTTGCTCCAAGGAAATAGTAGCGCCACTGTTCGATGCGCCGCATGCAGATGCTGCTGTCTCCCGGCCGTATGTACGGTGATACATGTGCACTTACTCTCCATGCATACGTACGCATGTACGTACGTATCTTGAAGTATCTAGCTAGCCTTCTCCTTGTGGCAACATACAGCAATGAGGAGTAGAGCAATTTACTGTGACGTTGTGCCGAAGACTGCTAAGCAAACCAAGTAACTCATCCCTTTCGGATATATATAAAATGTGTCCCATTTATTTTGTTTGGGTGGTCAATCCGATAGTCATGGACACATTGTCCTCCCTAGTCCCTTTGGTACGTGGCCACCTAATATTTTCCGAGGTTGATACAACATCTAGCTAACATTCTTCTTGATAAATGAAGTTTTATTACTAAAAAATTTAAGCCTTACACCCATCCTCTGCATAGTTAGATGCACACAACCGCACACGCAACTAGAATCTCATTACAAATAAAAATGTACTAAAAAGGGAAAACTGAAAGATGCACGCCTAAGAAAAAGGAAGGACGATCTGCAGATTACGCCACCATCTATGTTGGGAAAAAAATATCCTACGTCGTATCCTCCAATCGTGTAGATACCTCCATACATACCTCGCTATACTCCACGCGCTGAAGCAAAGACCATGAACTAGCAAGGCGGTGCACTGGTAAATAACCTGCACGAAAGAAGAGTTTTTATCATTAAAATCCTTGCCATTTCTACATAGCCATATCTAGCAAATAATGGCAATCGCTCCTAGCCTAATAAAAGTTTTAAACCTATGATCCACCCTATTAAGATGGTTGCCAAAATAATTCATAACGCTCCGTGGCAGATATAAGGTAGAACCAATTTGGGTTACTGACCATGTAGATGTTGCGAATTGGCACCGTAAGAAAAGGTGTTTGATGGTTTCGTTATAATGAGAGATTACACTTTTTACTTCCTTATCAATTACGCTTTGCAAGGTTGCCCTTAGTAAGCATAACCCCTGGCCCCTGTTAAGATACCATGCAAAGACCTTGGTCTTTAATGGAATCTTTTGTTTCCAAAAATACTATTTTTGTCAACTGGTATGTCTAGATCAAAGCATTATGCATAGAGTCAACAGAGAATTTAACGGTCTCATTAAAATTTCTCCGGATCTCATCAGAACCTTGCGTTAACTGGATGAACTCGAGACGTAAAAGCAAAGTATTCTAAGATGCTTACCTAGGACCAACACGATCGCGTCTGAACGGCACCTCCGATGGTGAATTTTCCATCACCCTCACAAGAATATCGGATTTGTGACGAACAATATTGTACAAAGCAGAATATTATTCACGAAAAGTGGTATTACCCAACCATGTATCTTCTCATAACCAGTAAACTAACATTTAAACTACTCCTGAACAATTTTCATGAAGTCCTGAACGAGCGAGATAACCCTAATTTAAACCCTAATGTGGCGAGATAAACCTAATAAATAATTACATTAACAAAATCCTACGCTAGGATTTTGTAGTACAGCTCATCAGGCTCCACGTATAGCACCAAGAGGACCGTATATGCATGTCGCATGATTCATTTCCTGGAACTCAAGTGGTGTAATCCTCTGACCTCATCTAGTCACCTGCATGCAATCGGCATCTCAGCATCTGCACTACACCTGCTGGACGAATACTGTCCAACCTATATCAACAACTCAAGGAGAGCTCCAACCAAAAGTATCGTGGAGCCGATCGAGCGACTACCGAGACCGACGCAGACAGAAGCGTCAATAATTCAGAGAGACACGCGGCGCCTAGGTACACGTAGGTAGGGCTAGAGTTACGGCCGGGCCACGACAATGAGTTTTTGCTTGCATGCATGCATGAACGCTCGGCCAATCCCAAGTGTACGTACGTGCGTGTGCCCGTCTGGTCAATCCATGTCGACTTATTAGCCACAGTCGGTCTCGCTGTAGCGCCCGTGTGGTACGTAGACAGCAAAGCATGCCGAGCTGTCAGCTGATGTGGCCTGCTCAACTATGTACACAGTGGCAGTGGCAAGCCCAAGCTGGCACATGCACCGTGTCTGGCACAACAAGGGAAAGCAGGGACGGAGCCAGGAGTTGAGCTCAAGGGGCAGACCTAGACTAATTAGTGACTTGATCTGCATGAGGGGGGCTAGACTTGCTAAAACACCACAGAAAAAGAGCAAACATGACTAAATTTCTTAAGAAATCCATGACCATAGGGGGGCGTAGCCCCTGCTTGTCCCCCTTGTCTTTGTTCCTGAGGAGTTAATAGCATAAAATCACCACTTTGACGGTGAAAATTATCGTATACCACCACTTTACGTTTGCGGACAAAAAACCACACGATTTTACGAGGTTTTTTTGCGGAATACGCTAAACGCGAACTGAACACGAATTGACAGGGAATCTGACAGGCCGGTCCCATTGTCAGTGCTGAGGTGGCAACACATTAGTGAACTTGATGACCTGGACATGGATCCGACTTGTCAGGCCGCATTAAAAAAATAAAAAATTCCAAAAAGCATAAAATAGGGGAGGTTATCTCCTCCCGTGAACACCGGCTGCCGGCCGTCGGAGTACTCCCGCCGCCGCCCCAGTGAGAAGGACGGCGCCGGCGAGGAGATCCCCCAGCGCCACCGGGCCCTAGCTCCACCCCCGCCGCCTGGCCCCAGCTCCCACGCCACCGTGCCCCCTGCAGCACCCGCTCCGGCGCGCCGCTGCCCTGACCCAGCCACTAGCATCGCCGCCATGTTCCGGCCTACTCGCCGCCGCTTCCCTTGCTCGCAGTCGAGTAGCACCGCCGCAGTCGAGCTGCGCCGTTGGGCCCTTGCTCGCAGTCGAGCGGCGCGGTCATGCCCTGGATTCCGCTGTGCGAGGCGCGATGCGTGAGATGGGGTCAGGTCGCCGGCCTTCGTGCACAAGCCGCGCCGCCCCTCCCTCAACCCAGAGGAGCGCCAGTCACCGCTGGTTCCGAGAGTGCACGGGGAGGACGAGGCCACGTCTTCTACCGGGAGCGCACGGTGATCACGGCGGAGGCGCTCGGGGCGCAGTGGCGGAGCAAGGGGTCGGCCCCTAGCAGGGGGCGGCAGAGACGCTCTGCAGACTACATGCGAGTCTTGCGCCGGCGGTGGCCGCCTCGCCGGTACCGGAGACGGTGGTGGTGGTCGGCGCCTCGGCAGGGAATAGAGGATCTGTGCGTTCGACCTGTCCACCACTCTAGTTGCGTCCCCTTAGACGTCTAGAAGAAAAACTCTAAAATTCAACAGAAAAAATTCATTCAAATTTTGTTATATATTACAAAGTTGAATGGAAACAATATATCTTAAACTAAAACCTAGTGTAGTCGCCGTCAGTCAGTCCACGACTCGCTTCGTCGTCGTTCTTCCCCTTGGCCTACTACTGCACCCGCCTCCCCGCCGGGTCCGCATACACATTCGCTCTTGCTTTCCTGCAGCGCTGGCCCTTTAACAACGCCCTCCTTAGGAGGACTCCTCGTTCTAGGCGCCCCACACTACTTCACGGGCGGCGGCCTAGGCACAAGGTTGAGCATTGAGCTTGAGGATCATCCACCGCTTGACTGCCATAGGGAGATCTAGGCAATGCGCTGCAAGATGGCCGCGTTGAATTCCTCTCGGTCACAGGCGGTGTCCCATTGTTGTTGCATTGTATGTAACGACGCAAGGATAGTCACCTTCTTCGGTCCGATGCCTCCGACAAGTCGTCCTATTGCATGTCCTCCTCCTCCGCCGCCTCGCGCTCCGTGTCCATGATGAACACATCATTAAACTCATCGGAGTCATCATCCAAAATGAATGGCTCCAGCACAGGCTGAGGCGGCATAGGTTTAACGGGCGGCATGTGGCCGATGCGGCCAACATAGAATACATGGTGATGCAACAACGCGGCATTCCGGCTAGGAGACTGTGGCTATGAGGTTGATGCAATGTGATGAAGGTTCCTCGCGTGCTGACCGAGATTTTATAGTCAAAGACGAGGTGGGAAACGGAGCCGGGAAGAGCGAGAAAAAGACCGAAAAGAAGTGGTGTATATTAACGTTGGTGTCTCATGTAGAAAGCTCGGCGTCGACACACGTGGAAGGCTTGGTGCCGACGAGATGTCTCGCCTGCCTCTGCATCAGGAACCATTGCCGCCATTATGAAAAGGTGAAAACCCGTGGTTATGTCTAGGATAGGCGTCGCCCACTAGGAGATATCTCGGGAACGGCTTGTGTCCGGTGCGCTCAGCACCTCCCCTGTGGGTCATAGACGGCTTGGGGAGGCTAGACAACCTATTGCGTCGTGCCGGACCAAAATGGCTTTGGAGGTGTTTTGTAGGGCGTCCCCCAAAATCCCTTTCAATGGAGGTTTGAGGGACGTGGCTCGGGCTGCTCTCATTAGCCTCCATATATAGCACCAACGGGACCAAAGGGGGGGGGGGGGGGCTCACTCATATCCTTTCCCTTCTCCCTCCTGCTAAAGTACTTGAGAGTGAACCAAGGAGAACTATTCTCGTCGGCGATGTCGGCCAGTCGGTCAGGAAGAGCTTAGGCAAGGCGCCATCACATATAGTTCAACGGAGGGGGTGGGGGGGGGGGGGCGTAAGGCTGCACCAATTAGAGATTTTAGGTGGATGCAACTGGTGAAGTTTCTCAACTATGGGGAAGAGGCGCCGTGGTTATAAATGGTCAACCATACCACTCCAGGATGTGGTGTTGTTTGTGCCGCAACTTCATTATCCTCTTGGCCAGTGTGCCATTTTGGAGGTCCTTCTGCTACTCTGTTATGGCGCTCATCGTCAAGTCATCACCAAGTGGTCTCGTCCCCAATGACCATGACGTTGAGTGCATCTTCTTCCTTGGTTAAGGACTCAATTGCCTTTTCAGATCTTTTCCAGGATCTTGTTCGTAAAATGTGAAGGCTTAGTTGTAATTTTCTTTTCTTCTGGTCCTCGTAAAATGTGAGCCCGCCATTTAATGTAGTCTAGACCCTGTTTTTCCCGTGTTGAAAAAAACATGACCAATATATGCAAGAATCATTTAATGGAACTCGAGTGCAAAGTATTCCTCGATCGTCATGCAAGGGGCTGATACTGCAAGTACTGTCGATCTGCATCTGCACTACACCTGCTGAGCGAATACTGTCCAAGCTATCAACAACTGAGAGCTTCAAGAGCCGATCGAGCGTCTACCTATGTACGGACTACATAGACGCACAGAGAAGTACATTTGATGTTTTCGCACAGAGAACCGTAAATAATTCAAAGAGACACGCGGTGCCTATGTACGTAGTGCTTGAGTTAAGGCCGGGCCACGTCACATCCATAGCCGTGACAACTAGCTTTTTCTTGCATGCATGAATGCTCGATCATCCCCACATATACACATGCACTTTCAAACAACGCGTACGTGCGTGTGACCGTCTGGTCAATCGTTGTCGACTTAGAGCATCTCCAGCCGCGTCCCCCAAAGCGTCCCCAAACCGCGCCGGATTGAGCGTTTGGGGGACGTATTTTGTTCGTGCCGCCTTTGGGGGACGTCGCTCCCCAGCCGCGTCCCCCAAACGCCACCCCAAATGAATTTTGGTGCGGCGTAAGTAAAGGTTTTCATTCAATTTTGATTATATATTACAAAGTTTAATGAAAACGGCTAGATTTCATCTAAACCTACACTACTGACCGCCCGGCGGTGCGTTCGACGGCCTCGCCCCGTCGTCGTCTCCCCTACGCCGCAGCTCCTCCTGCGCGCGCCTCCTCTCCCTGCGTTCGGCGTTGGCCCGACGGCTCCGTTCCCGCCGCACGTCCTCCTCCGCCCTCCCCTGCTGCGCCGCCTGGAGGGAGAGCTCGATGGCGCGTAGAATCTGCGCCTCTTCGCGGGCACGGGCGTCGTCCTGGAGCTTCTTCTCCGACTCGAAGGACTCGACGAGCGCGCGTTGCTGATCGGCCGTCTCGTCCGGGTGCGGCCCGTCGTCGTCGGACCACTCGAACTCGTCGTCGTCGTCGTCCTCCACCTCGGTCTCCTCCGCCTCGACCTCCTCCTCCTCCATTGGCGCATCGTCCTCCACATCTGTTGGCGCCTCCATCATCGCCGCCGCCAACACGTCGGCCTCCGCCGCCAACTGGTTCGCCCGCCTCCCCGCATCGCCGCCGGCGCCGCCTCCCTCTGCCGACGCTCCTCCGCCGCCGCCGGTGCCGGTGCTCGATCGACTCCCGCCGATCTCGCGTACGGCGCATCCCGCTCGGCCGAGCCGGCGCCGGCGCTCGCCGCCCACCGCCGGTCCATCTCCGCCCGTGCACGGCACCGTCGCGCCTCCTCGTCTCGTCGAGGCGTCGGACGCCGCAACGGTGCCGTCCCGCCGCTCTCGCCACGCTGCCGCCGCCGCGGCCTCGCCGCCAGGCGGGGCCGCGGGCGCGAACGCCGCTAGATCCGCCGCTCGCGCCGCCTCCCGCCGGCGGCGGGCCTGCTGCTGCATTGCCTCCCGCCGCTGCGCGACGGTGTGCACGCCATCGCTCTTCCCGGGCCGCTGCCGAGGGGTCGGTGTCGACCTGCGTTTCCGGGACTGCAAGTGGAGAGGACGGCGGTGGAGGGAAGTGGCCAGCCGCCGGGCGGTTCGCCATTGCTACCGGTGGTGGAGGAGACGACGGTGGAGCGACGAGGCTGTGTTTGTTGCCGGCGGGGTGTGGTGGCTACCGTTGAGCCGGGAGACCTTTTATAGACGCCGGCGTCGGGAAGAAAGCGCGGAACAGAGCGAGAAGAGGCGGGAAGATCGCGCGGGAACGGGCGGTGGCGTGCGAACGCCGGCGACGCGTGGAGGCTGCGCAGCGACCGACGAGACGTCTCGCCTGCCCCTCCGTCGCCATTAAGGCAAAGATGCCGCCGTGTGTCACTGCGCGCGAATAACTTCCATCGCGAGGTAGGCGACGGTTAGGTTAAAATTAACTGTGCCGCTAACGGGTCGGCCCCGCCACTCCCCGCCTCGCTTTTCGTTGTGTCCGGCGTGCCCGGTGCATCCCCTGTGGGACGGGGACGGGCTCGGGGCGCCGGACACCGTATGGGGGCGCGCCGGATAAAAATGGGCTTTGGGAAACGCGGATAGAACGGGTTTTTTGTCCGGCGCGTCTCAAATCCCTTTGAGGACGCCGCTGGAGATGCTCTTATCAGCTCGCAGTTAACCGGCCACTGTTCGCTCTCTGTTTAGCGGTCAGCAGGTTGAGGTTACCACAGTTGGTCTCGCTGTAGCATGCTTTGCCCCGTGCGTGCGGTAGACAGCAAAGCATGCCAAGCTGATGTTTACACAGTGCCAAAGCCCAAGCGGGCGGCAAAGACACACGCGCCGTGTCTGGCACAACAAGGGAAAGATCAGCCGGTCTGAATCGGGTCGACGATCCATAACTTCTGTTTAGATCAGTCCATCACGGTTCCGTCGATAAATCAAACCTGCACATCCCTCACGTTCGAGTTTTAGGGTTCGTTTGGTTGCTCCTAGAGAGGTTTCTCGGTTTCAATGGACCAAAATTCGCGTGTTTGCTTGCCTTGTTGATCTCTAAATTTTGATCCACACGCTCATTAAAACACCCTTTTTCATTTGGATTGGCCATTTTCAGAAAAGTACACTCTGCTCGTCTAATTAAGGATGGAGATGGCGTGAACTCATGCGCGTCCCTGAAAAGTTGGCGGAAGAAATTCCACCACCGACCGTCGTTTTGTACCGCTACATATCGTTGCTCGGCTCACTGGGAAATGCCGCGCCACCACCGCCACCCCACTCCCTTGATGGTGGTCTTGGCATCCCAAGCTTATGGCGTTAACCATTTTTTAATTTTTCATGGTTGATGTAGAGGAGAGATTGGGGCATCCCCAATCTAATGGTTTCAACCATTTTTGGATTTACCCGGGTTTGGGTTGGCTCCATTCTCTGTAAAAACACTTCAATAAAAATCTTCTCCCATTCTTTTCAGTGAAGTTTTAGTGGCATACAGATAACAAGAATGCTATTTTAAAGACATCCAAATTAATTTGGTTAATAATTTTCAGAGATAAATTTAAATTTCCAGCAACTTAAGTGATCAAGAGATTCAACGGAGCCCATGAAACGACACAAACAAGTCACTTAAAGAACTAAAGGCAGAATTTGTCCAAAACAACAACTGTTGTAAGATAATTTTTGAAACGCCACTTAGGAAATTCAGAAAAAAAAACTGAAAATTTACGAGAATGAAGGTTACAAAAAGTTAACTTACAGTGACAATATGAGCATGTTTTGAGTTACAGATACTTCTCACGAAATTATAAGGTAAACATTAACATGTAGAAATCTGCATCACATGTAATAGTGTTAATATTATAATATCCAAATGGCTTTAACTTGATATTTTATTTGAAAACTCCAGAAATTAAAATTTAAAACTCTATTCTAACATACACATAAGATAAGAAAACAAGAAGGCAAACTAATTCATGGTTCCGTAAAATATGCAAAAATGGCGGTAAAACTAGAACACGAGTTTGGAATGGTAAAAATTGAATTTAATTGAAAGAAGAGGGGGATATGGGGGGCATCCCCAAGCTTGTGGTTTTGTTAGTTATTGTCCTTTACTCCTTTATTATAATCTCATGTTTCATCTCAATCAAGGAAATATTTTCATCTCCATGATACTTTAGTGCCTATAAAACGGTTGGTTCTCCATACAAATGATGTAATAGTATCAACCAAGATGCTAAATAAATTATTGTTAGGAAACCATTTTACTCAAAAAATAAATATTTAAAACATTTAAAAAAGTGTGTCTATCATGTAGAGTTAAAACCAAAATAAAGGGGGTTATTTGGAAAATCCGCAAATTCAATGTAAAACATGGCTCTAACAATAGTTAAGATGCAAATATGATAAAATATAGCACGATAAACTATAAAGAGCATAGATGCATTTTACCTACATCAGATGGCGGAGGACGACATGACGCTATGGCTTAGGACATTCCTAGCCAAGTACTACTACATGTAGGTGCTCCATAGTAGTGTTTCTGTTGGTGACGAATGCACGACGAGGATGTTGGTTGTAAATTTCGAAGTAGACCTTGATGAAATTTATTCCAAGCGTGTATATTTTGTGAGAGGTGGTACATACTAACCCTCACATGATTGTGAACTTGAGGTGGTACGCTTACATTCTCCTTTGATGTGGTGGTTGATGTGGTGGTAGGATGACATCACAGTTATTAGTGTGATCATCTGGATTACACCAGCTGGTAGATTGAACTGGTGATGCTTTTGCCTATATGATAATGCATGCTTGTGTTCTCAACTCGATTTGGCTACTTGTCTTCCTTATGTTGCATATTGTCTATCTTTGAAGAAATACATGTGGTGTGGTTTGTCACGGGAAGGTTCCAGAAGTCTAGAAGTCATAGACGAGTGCGGAGAACAAGTGACGGGTTACAACTAAAACTTCCATAAAGGGTATAATACTAGAGAGGAGATATAAAATACCTACTCAGAGTTCTTTGTGCAAAATATTGTTGTTACCGCTACAGCTGATTATGATAGTGAACTTCTGGCCTTAGTAAGAGAATTGTTCGATGAAGTGTGGATGTTGTATTCAGGGATCTCCTATCATGTGAGTTCTAACAAGAAGTGTTTTGCTACCTACAATCCCGATGATTTTGGAGTTGTTTCTCAAGTCAATGGCGCGCCTCTGCGGATTATGGACATGGGAGATATCAATATGGTGATGAACTAGTGCTCCTGGATTTTAGATATCCATTGGGGGCTTAGGGGAATATAATCTCACTTGAGGAAGTCCATGGAAAATGCTATGTCTACCGTGTTGTTAGGGACAAATTGATCATGCGAGTCAAGAAGGACAAGAAGTTGGTGTTGAAAGGCATGAGGAATAATAATAATAACATGTACATGGAGCATGTGAGCATTATTCCAGGTGGAGCTGAAGATGATGGAGCAGTGAGGCGCAGGCTGTCTAATGAGAATTCATATGCTCGCTCATGCAAGCGATCAACAAGAGAAACCAAGTTTAACATGCACAAGTGTCCGCGGGAAAATGAGGATTTGCAAGTTGGCGACATATTCACCAAGTGGAGATTGTAGAAGTTGTGTCAAATATGTGTCTAGGCTATAATTGTACTTGGATTATGCGAGTAGGTTACATGTTCTAGTCGACCTCTATAACATGGGTCTAATACATATAAAGGCACTCGGGTAGCTAAAATAGACTAGACGTAAGTTGTTGGTTAGACATAAGTAGCTTGAGGAATAATCCGACGCCCATGACAGGGATGCTAGATTGTTGTGACGTTTGTACATTTGATGCGTGTAAATATACTTTGATAGGTTTATCATCGACGGTACTATGATAGTATTTTGGAAGGAGCGTCGGTAAAACATACCCCGGTAAATGATAGACAAGGTTTAACCAAAGTTAGCCTGGGTCGACCATGGTGTGTGATTGGCATAAAATTTCGCGGAGAACAGTTCGATTGGCGTGCGAATCGTGATTTTATTGGGAACTTTGGACTTTTTCAGACGATCCATACGTCGCCCAGATTCGGCTCTGGTGCGGCGCCTCTCGTTCTCATCAGGGGAGGGAATAGCACTCCACACCACTTGTTGGGGCTAAAGTTGCATAAAACCACAACTTAAGTTTGTTGTTGCACAAAACACCACTATTTCATGCAATTCTTTGCAGAGAACACAGTAGTACTAATTAGAAAACATAATAGGCCATTAAAAAGTTGGGGCTCAACTCATGCTCAGCCTCCACTCAATGCGACCGACTAGGCTGTGCTATCACCCGTTGCGCTCGATAGCAAACCCTCGATAGCGGTGGCCATCCATAGCTCCGACGACTTGGCGAGCGACTCTGGCAGTAGCGCTCCGGTGGCCGGATGGGGGAGCCGGAGGAGTACCCCCGACCACGAAGTATTTGGAGCCGCAGAACCAGACATTGGCTGGTTCGGAACTTGAACCAGCCTCCAATCAAGCCAGTGACCGGGGCGTGGGCGCCGGCAGTGGACTCCGTCAACACCATCTCATTCTACAGGTAAGATTCGTTCGCATGTGTGATTTTATATGATGGCCATGTTTTATATGATGAAATCTTGATATGCTCTATGCACTGTCAAAGCTGGGAAAAAACTAGGAGCTATGCCGACGGTTTAACCGCTGGCACAATCCAGATGGACATAGGTGCCGACGGTTAAATCGTCGGCATAGCTCCCTCCCTGTTGCAGTCGGGGTCACCAGACCGTCGGCATAGCTCCTGCAGGCGAGCTGTCCACGAGGGTGTGAGCGCCTGACACGTGGCCAACCTATGACCGTCGACATAGGTCATGCATCATGCATCGTTACCCCCATCTGTTAGTGTTGGAGCCCTAACGACCACATCTGTGCGGACGACCAAAGAAACCTGGTATATGCCGACGGTTATATTGTACCAATGGTTCTTCCGTTGTGTCGTCGACACGCTTTGCCGTGGATGGTGGGCCGACGGTGACCGTCGGCATAGGGATGTGCCGCCGATTTTGTGCGCTATGCCGGCGGCAAGTAGCATCGGCGTAGAGGTGTTTTCTCTAGATTTGTACAAACTGTTGTGCAAGTGCAACACATGTATGCTTAACTCGTTGAAGAATTTCAGCACACCGGTTTGGTCACATTTAGCTTGACTTGGGCTCCTAAAGGTGCGTCCAATTTGTTAATAGCCGAGTAGGCTTCTTAATTAATACTATAGTGTTTTTTGCAAAAAACTGCATGAAAAAGTGGTGTTTTGTGCAACAACAAACTGTAGTTGTGGTTTTGTACAACTTTAGAGCATCTCCAGTCGCGTCCCCCAAACCGTCCCCCAAACCGCGCCGGATTGAGCGTTTGGGGGACGTGTTTCGTTGTGCCGCGTTTGGGGGACGTCGCTCCCCAGTCGCGTCCCCCAAACAAAATTTCGCAAATTTTAAACTTAACTAGATTCGATTAGATTCGTCCAAATTTACATAGATTCGAACGAAATTTGACTAACTTTAAAACTAAACCTAATCTAGAACCGCTTGCGGCGGCCGGAGGCGTCGTAGTACTGCTTGGAAGTTGTACATCTCGTCGGTGACGACCTCCCGCTTGCCGCGCTCGTCGACGGGCTCGTCCACGGGCTCGTCCTTCACCAAGCCGCTTGGTCCTCGCCTCGCCGTCGTCGGTGAGGTCCACCAGCCGGCTTGCCGGAGTCGAGGATGGACATGGCGATAGCCGCGTCCAGGTCGCCCCTCCAGGCGTCCTTGTCGTCCATGGACGCCATGAACGCCGCCCGCAGCCCTCGGGCAGTCCTCGGGGTCGTCGGCCGCTGGCGATGAGCGCTGGCTGCCGCTCGTACTCCGCCAGCCAGCCGCCGCTCGCGACGCTTCCTCCGGCTCCTCCTTCACCTCCGGCTCGGGATGAGGAGGGCGCCGCCGCGCCTCCCTTGCTGCCGCCCGCTGCCGCTGCCGCCACGCCTTGTGTTGACGGGCGTCGCCGGCTCCTCCTTGACCTCCCGTTTGGGGACGGTGTAGGGCGCCGACCGAGTACGACGAGGACGGCGTCGATCGCGCCGGTCCCGAGGAAGAAGAGTGCGAGGAGGACGAGTACGTCGTCCTCCTCGGCTGCCATTGAGGAGACGGCGGCGGCGACGACGGCATCTCCAGCCGCGGAGCGCCGTTGCGGATGCCGCGGATGACGTTCTCGAGGGTGCGCCCCGGAACGCCCCAGAACAGGGCGCGGCCGTCCTTGTTCCAGCTGTTGGGGCCGCCGACGAGCCCGTCGGTGCTGTGCATCTCGACGTCGTACTTGGCCTTGAAGTACGTCGTCCACCAGGCGTCGTTGTTCTCGACCGCCCACGTCGGATCCCTCCGCTCCTCCGCGGTGAGTTGAGCCCGCCGGGCCATGACGGCGTCCCACCATTGGTCCGTGCGCGGCTTCGGCGGCGGCGGAACGCCAATGCCGTTCACGGCCATCCTCCAGCCCGCCGCTGCTTGGCGGCCGCATGTCCGGCGGGACCGGATACCGGGCGCGGTACAGCGCCCACGCCTCCGCCACGGTGAGGCCGCCGCGTCCGAGCCGTTCGCCGCGGCGATCTTGCGGGAGGACGACATTTTTTGAGCGGCGAGGAGAGGATCGCGGGAGGGGAGGCGGCGGCGACGAAGGATGAGCGGCGCTAACTTCAGGGCGCCTTAAAACAGCGGCGGCGGCGTGGTGGTTGCACGCAATAACTCCGGCGCGGACGGCCACGCGGCCATGCACGACGAGACGCGTCCCTGCGTCGCTCGGGAAAACAGGGACGCCATTAACGTCGCTTGACCAAAGGTAGGCGACGGGGTTTTAGCCTTCCGTGTCCGGCGACGCGTCGGCCGCGCGTCGGTTGGCCTCGCTTTGCGTTGTGTCCGGCGTCCCGGAGCGTCCCTCGTGGAACGGGGACGGGCTCGGGCGCCGGACACCGTATCGGGCCGCGTCGGACAAAAAAGGGCTTTGGGGACGCGACTGAACGCTTTTCTGTCCGCGCCTCAATCATCTGGGGGACGGTTTGGGGGACGCGACTGGAGATGCTCTTAGCCTCAACAAGTGGTGTGAAGTGCTATTCCCTCTCATCAGGGTCCCGGTCGATCAAAAGGAGGAAATGAGGAATGAGTCGGTGGCGACACCGATGATAACAGTGGAATTCCCCGGCACCGCACGCACGCACGCGCACGCGCGCACTGTGTTTTCTCCTGGCTCTTTCTGAATTCTGTACGGACAGCAAGGCCCCAGTCCCGTCACTTCAGTCTCCAGCTGCCCCCACCGTCCTCACTCCGCCACCCAATAAACGTCTCTCAACTCTGAACTCAACTGAGCGCATCGACGTTCGACGACGTCAAAAGGGCCAAACCCCACGAGAGCCCCGCAGCAGCAGCCACACGTACCAGAGCCGCCAGCCATGCCAGCCACCGTCGCCCTCCTCCTGTCCCTCATCTCCGTGGCCGCCGCGGCCATGGACCCCGCCGAGCGTGAAGCCCTGCTGCGCGTCATGGAGGCCGTCTCCTCCGACCGCGACTGGCGCTCCTCCTCCGGCCCCGACCCCTGCGCCTCCCCCTGGCCCGGCCTCGAGTGCAAGCCGGACCCCTCCTCCGCCGCCGCCGCGCGCCTCATGCACGTCACGCGCCTCGACTTCGGCGTGCCGCCCAACCCGGCCTGCAAGCCCTCCGCCGCCTTCCCCTCCCACGCATTCTCCTCCTCTCTCCCCCACCTCCAGTCCCTCTTCCTCGTCGACTGCTTCAACAACCCCTCCACCCCGACCCGCCTCACCCTGCCGCCCGCCGCCAACCTCTCCGCCTCCCGCCTGCAGCAGCTCAGCATCCGCTCCAACCCATCCCTCTCCGGCACGCTCCCGCCGCAGCTCGCCGCCCTCCGCTCCCTCCAGGTGCTCACCGTCGCCCAGAACCCGCTCGTCCACGGCGAGGTCCCGCGGGCCATCGGCGAGCTCGAGAACCTCATCCACCTCGACCTCAGCTACAACTCCCTCACGGGTCCCATCCCGGCCCGCGTCGGCGAGCTGCGCAGCCTCGCGGGCCTCGACCTCAGCTACAACTCCTTCTCGGGCCCCATCCCGCGCGAGCTCGGCGGGCTCGCGCAGCTCCAGAAGCTCGACCTCAGCTCCAACAACCTCACCGGCGCCGTCCCGCCCGCCCTCGCGGGACTCAGGTCTCTCACCTTCCTCGCGCTCAGCAACAACGGGCTCAGCGGCCGCCTGCCCGCCGGCCTCGCGGGGCTCCGGGATCTGCAGTACCTCATCATGGAGAACAACCCGATGGGCGTGCCGCTGCCGCCCGAGCTGGGCGCCATCGCGCGCCTGCAGGAGCTCCGCCTCGCCAACTCCGGCTACTCGGGCTCCATTCCGGAGACGTTCGGCCAGCTGGCCAGCCTCACCACGCTGTCTCTGCAGAACAACAACCTCACGGGCAGGATCCCCGCGGGGCTCAGCCGGCTGAAGCGCATGTACCACCTCAACCTCAGCAAGAACGGGCTGGACGGCGCCGTGCCCTTCGACGGCGCCTTCCTCAGGCGCCTCGGCCGGAACCTCGACCTCAGCGGCAACCCGGGCCTGTGCGTCGACGACGACCGGGCCGTCGTCAAGGACGTCGGCGTCGGATCCTGCCGTGGTGGCAACGGCAACGGCTACGACGACGACACCTCCTCCGCAACGGCCGTCGTCAGAGCGACGACCAGGGGAGATGTCATAAGGAGCCATGACGACGCCCCCTGGTTCGCCCTGCTCAGGCCATCGGCCTCCGTGCTGCTCTGCTGCCTCTTGCTCTGATGAATGTTTCGTCTCTCGCGTAATTGCGGCACTAATTGATCACTCTCTGTATGTAATTGTGCCACTGATGCGGCTTTGTATGTCGTCGCGCTCACGCTGCACGGGCTCGTGATCGTGGGCCCATTACGCGCATGGATTTTTTGGCTCGTTGGGCCGGGGCCCAGCGGTCAACTCCGGTTGTGTGCTCTACTGTAGGTGTGGAGCCGATCGAGCTGGTCATGCTTGAGCCCAGCTGCAATTTGCATCAGTTTGCAGTCGCTGATCTCGCTGTAGCACTTAGAGCATCTCCAACGGACGCGTTAAAAGCCCCGCGCGGCAAAAAAAACCGTCGGTTTGCCGCGCGCGGGCGCTGCCGCGCTGCTCCAGCGGAGGCGGGAAAAAGGCGCGCGCGCTAAATTTTTTGCTTCCCGCGCGCTTTCGCGCTGTCCACGCGCGGGAAACTTGCCGCGTGCGCTGCAGCGCGCTATAAACACGCCACGCGCGAACGCGTCCAACTGCCACTTCCTCCACGCGTTTGTCTTCCTCCTCGCCTCTCTCCCTCCCGCGCCGCTCCACCTCCGGCCGCTCCGCCTCCGACCGCGCCGCCTCCGCGAGATGCCTCGACGCCGCCGCCCCTCCTCCGGCTACCACGGTGTCCGGGCGCGGCCGAGCGGCCGGTTCGACGCGGAAATCCGCTCCGGCGAGGAGCGGATCCGCCTCGGCACGTTCGACACCGCGCACGAGTAGTTTATTTTAGTATTTTCGTTTAAATGTCGCATTGTATTGTTGCACTTTTAAAATATATTCGTATTTTCGATCATATTTTCATAGTTTGTTTGATGAATTTTCAAAACAAAAAACGGTCGGATTAGCAGTTTGTGACGCGCGCGCTGCAAAATAGAGCCTCTACCGGAGGTGCGTTTTTCGCACACCAACGCGCGCTGCAAAATAGAGTCTCTGCCGGAGGCAAATTCGCTATGCCGCACACCAGCGGTATACAGCGCGCCCAATCGCCGGTATAGCGCGTCTGTTGGGGATGTTCTTATACTCGCTCTGGCTTTATGCTTGCCACTCAAGGATACGGTCAGAGGGTTTGGACGAAAGAGAGAGATGGTGGATCATGCACAAATGTCAAAACGATTCATTGCTACTCCATATTCAGGTGCTGTACATCAGATTCCACAGAACTTTCAATTTGAAATCTCTACCCTACCACGTCATCTTCAACTTGTTCCTTTGTAGTCACGGTTCATTAATTAATTAGCACGATTTGATACTCGCGAAACCTGGAAAAAATATGCATAGGTTAGAGCATCTCCACTCGTCTCCCCATAGAACCCCCCACGGCCACTTTTTTTCATCCGGACGGCGAAAAACGGCCCAGTCAGGCCCCCGGTTCCTCGTTTTGGTCCGGATTTGAGCCTATTTTCGTCCGGACTCCCCATGCCATCCTCGGTTTCTCGGGGGTCTCCCGGGACTCCGGATGAAGCTAAACCAACCGCCCACGCCCACGTGTCTCCTCTTTCGTCCGGATTCCCCGAGCCATCCTCTTTTTCCCCGAGAAACGCCGCTTGGGGAGCACACGACTGGGAAACTACTCCTCCCCACGCCAAATCTTCCTCCAATCTGGACGAAAATTTCGCCGGATTTAGGCGTGGGAGCGCCAACGAGTGGGGATGCTCTTAAATTGGATTCATCAATCTTTTGGACCCTCGCCTAAATTAGCATTCAACATTTATTGCCTTGATTTATTTTTAAACCAACAGGAAGGCATTTAAATATGCGACAACTAATATAGAACAGAAGATGAGTCACCAGAAATTCTCCCCAAATAGGGATCAGACTCTGGCGCGCGGTGCCACAATGCTAACCACCCGAGCATAGTCCTCGCCCTAATGCTTTTTTTTTGGTGTGATGATCTTGTCCGTGACTACAACAATGATTTTAGCAACCCTCTCCATTCTCTAATGAAAAACCTTTTAGATATTTTCAAACCGAGTAGATATCTTTATCTCTATCTCTACTATTTAAAAAGAATGACGTTCCTCTTTTCTTCCTGTCGTAGGTTCTGTCAAGCATATTTTTAATAAGACCATTCTGCTCTTCCACTAAACCACATGATTTCAGTCACTTTCCAATTAAACCGACACCCAAATTCGCACATCTGGTCAACATCCGGGCCATCCAATTTTATCTCAAAGACTCCAAATTAGTTAACAATATAACTTACCTACCAAAGAGCCTCCACAATGATTTGGAGTCCTGAGCCGTCCGACCAGACCATCTAACGGTCGGAAACAATGCTGCTATTCCCAAACTGGCGTAACACGGTAACAGAGCATTACCGAGGCCTTTTTCATTGGAGGGCTGCTACTCTCCGTGCGGACTCTGGCCATACCAGATTTCTTGGGCCCAGAAATGTTAAAACGGCCTTATTTCTTGGTCCATGGCGTTGAAACATTCTGTCGTCCCGTAATGGTCAACCTAGGGGGCGGTTTGTAAAGAACCGAAAAACCCCTAAATATATTATTTCTCCGCTGCTTGTTTTTTCGCGTCGTTCCAATTTCATCATGGCATCATGCATCATATTATTCATGTTTTAACGAAATAAAACTATTTCTATAAACCCTAATTATTTTCTTTTCCCTTTTTTATGGTTTATTTAATAAACCTCCCTTCTATGTTTCTTTTCGCAAAACCCAAACTCCCAAACTATATAATAAATACAACTATTTTCAAAAGTTTTCAAATATCCAAATAAAGCCGACCTTGCTCTGAATTGTTTTACAAATGTTTCAAACCAGTTTTCAAAATCAAATAAAAACAGAAAAAAGCAAAACCCTAACCCGGCCATTTCCCTCTTCATGGCATTTTTCCACTTTCCTACCTGTAGGAGCCCAACCCATCCAACCCACCGCTCTCTCCCTTGCTCGGCCCAGCCCACCAGGCCGCTTACCCCTTCAAGCCAGGAGAAATATCTCCCTCATCCTCGTCACGCGCAGCGCCAACGACAGAGCACGAGAGGAGCGTGCTCGCTGCCGGCGTCGTGGTCCTTCCTCTCCCCTGCTTTATCCCTGGAGCCAGCCAACCACTCCCTCTCCTTTTCTTCGCACACGTCTCTCCTCGCCCCCTTTTCTTCTTCTTCTGCAAGCAAACGAGAAGGAGAGAAAACCCCATCGCTGCCGTCCCTGCCTCACCGTCGTTCTGCCGCCTCTGTCCACCCCAACCTACGCCACCGCCACCGTTTGATGCGCCTCGTCGATGAGCATCTCCTGGTGCGAGGAATCTTCCCGGGAGCGCCTAAATCGCTGCTGGCGTCTGCATCTTCTCCGCCACCGACGACCGCACCTTCGGCCATGGCCACGCCACCGCCTCCTCCTTCCTCCGCTGTGGCCTCCTGCGCGTTTTGGGTAACCTCCTCGTTCCTCTGGAACCCTTCGGCGCCTTCCTCCCCGCTGGTTTGCTTCCTCCCGATGGTGACCACCGTCGTTCGCTGCAGAACCTCGTCGGCGACCAAGCTTTCACTACAAGGGAAAAGCCTACTGCAGGCGCACCTAATTGGCTTATTGCCGGCGCACCGAAGCCCGCCGGTGCGAACGGGCCGGTGATAACTGCTCATTGCCGGCGCGCCTGTCTGTTCGCCGGTGGTAAGATAGCTACTTCCGGCGCACCGGCCCTGATTCGCCGGCAACTACATATTCCACTGGCGCACGTGTAGCTGCGCCGGCAGTAGGGATGCCAGCACTGGCGCGTGCTCTGTGCGCCGGCAGTAGGTCATGTAGGTGCGCCGGCAGTAGTAATCGATAATACAATTTTATAGCCTTTTTCCAGCGTATTACAACGCATATTTGCAAATTTATACAACAGTTCATATTTATACAGCAGTACGTGCAATATGAGAAGCACATAGAGAGCCAAGTTGTAACGCCCCGGAAAAACCCAATATTAGATTTTTCTCCGTTGCTTGTTTTTCCGTGTCGTTCCAAGTTCATCATGGCATATGCATCATACCATCCATGTTTTTAGAAAATAGAATTATTTTGTCACTCTAATTATTTTGTTTTCTTTCTCTCATAAGGTTTATTTATTAAACCCCCTTGTCTTCTCTTTTAATAAACCCTAACCCAAAACTATCAAACAAATAATAAAACTATTTTGTTTCCTCTATCTCCACCTCTGCATTCAAATTCTAATTTTATTTGAACTACTTTTAAATCTTTTTACAAAACAGTTTTATAAAGAAAGTTTTCAAAGAAAAAGAAAACAGGAGAAAACCCCTATCCTACCCGGGCCTCCCTCCTCTCTCTCTCTCTCTCTTTTCTGGCCTGCTTCCCCTCACCCCGGTGGCCCACCATGTTCCTCCCAGCAGCCCACCAGTCCTGGCCCGTACCCCTTCGGAGAAAGAATCTCCTGCTCGCTGTCGTCTTCCTGGCGCACGAGAGCAGCGTGATGCTGTGGTCCTCATCCTCCTCCAACCACTCCGCTTTTCCCCTCCTTTAATCCCCACCGAGGCTGCGCCCTAGAAACCCTAGAGCCATCCTCTCCTCCTCCTGTGGCCGCCGCCACGCTCTCCTTTCTCCCCATCAATTTTCTTCTCTTCTCTGTGAGCTCACGAAGGAGCACTGCCACCACCTCCCCGCCATGGCGCCGCCGCTACCGGCCGCCCCTCGATGAACCGAAGCCACCAGAAGATCCGCCTCGTCGTCCTCTCCATCTCCGTTCAAGGAATCGAGCCGGGGCTCGCTCAATCAACGGCAAATTCGCCGATTCCTCCTCCGTCTCCGGCGAGATAATCCTCAATTCCGGCCGCCCTCGTCCTCCTTCGACCAAACCGAGCCTGCCTTCGTCTTCCTGGTAACATCGCGCATCCCCTGGACCCCTTCGGTGCCTTCCTCCCCGCTGGTTTGCTCTCTTCCGACGTTGACCGTCGTTTCTCCCGGCAGGACCTCGTCGCCGGCGAACTTCCGGCGGGTTTCCGACACCATGACCGCCCCCATCGGGTCCAGCAAGTGGAGGTGCACCCCCGACACCAACTCGCGCATCCTGGTTCGCCCAGAATCTCTAGATTCGTGCTCATCTGCAAACTTCGCCATGGATGACCTCTCTGAGCTTCGTGTCCTCTGTTCAAAAGGTAGCGCATCCCAGCTTCTTCAACATCTGAACTACTAGCGCAGTGGCTTGTCCCTTGATCCTTCATACACCAGATCCTGTGATCAAATCTCAAGGGAGGCGATTTTAACCAATCTTTTTACCTCTCAGATCCGCAGATGGGCCTGGCCCCAGATCCGCCTGGCACAGCCCAACTGCCGGCTCGACCCAACACCCAGCTCGAGCCAATTTCCCCCTGTCGGCCAGGTAGCAGGCCACCGCCCAGTTTCGGCCCGTCCCTCTCTCTCTATCTCCTTTTCTATTTTTGTTTTTGCCAAATCTCCCTAAAATCATATATCTCGAACCGTAACTCGAAATAAAATGTTTTATATATGAATTTTGATCAGAAAAATGCACTGAACATGAATATGCCATCCATTGATCTGTTTGCATCTCGCATCATGTCGCATCGTGATAGTTTGTGCATATCACCTAACATAATATGCAGAGTATTTTGGATTTCCAATTAGGGATTCCCCGCTCCGTTTAATATTGAAGTAGCACACCCTTGCCTTGTCTATGCCATGCTAACCACCATTAAATTTGCCGGTAGAAGTGCAACTCCAACCTAATTTGTTTGTCCGGGTTTCGATCCCGCTTAATTTGGATAAGTTGCATCGCATCATGGTTGCCATGTCATGCATATCATCTTGATCATGCTGGTTCTTCTTTATTCGTAGTAGTAAGATTTGCATACGTTGTGTGTTCCAGCATTTGCTTCTTCCCAGATAGGATCGCGAAGTGGTGTGTGAGATACGATGAGTTCTCCGACAAGTTCTTCTGCAGCTTTTCACAGG
Source organism: Lolium rigidum (assembly GCF_022539505.1). Taxonomy (NCBI): domain Eukaryota; kingdom Viridiplantae; phylum Streptophyta; class Magnoliopsida; order Poales; family Poaceae; genus Lolium; species Lolium rigidum. Next base: position 201,805,173 of record NC_061511.1, on the reverse strand, counting down.
CGAGCCCTCTCTCTTCACCTATTTTACTCTCTTCCTCGCACTGCTATCCTTATGTTGCGATTCTTTATCGAGTCACGTGTCCTATTCCACTTGTGTACCATAATAATCCTATATGTATCATTCCTTACCCATAGCCGTTGCTTGATGTTTGAGCCTTGCGAGTCGTAGGCGTGTTTAGGCTCTGTTGTTTATCTCGATCGGTTATCGGGATATGCTGGGTTGTTGGGAGGTTATCACATGCTATATCGCTTGTTGGAGATACACATGCTTTACTTACTTGTTAACAACTAAAATTGTAAGCGAGAGGCATCCGTGAGCCCCTTTGCGAAAGCATCTGAACTTTGACTCGCTAATGTCCCCTAGGACCCGAGTTCTTGTTATCTGTTCCGAGATTGAGCGCTCTACCCATGCGTGGGGACGATTATTGGGACCCCCCCTCTCCCATTACCTTTTCTCAAGTCAGTTGAAAAGGGGCCACAACCTTGGTTTTATTTGGCGCATGCATGTTTATTACTTGTTGCCTTCGGGTGTTTACTTCCTGTTGCCTTCGGGTGGTTTATTCTCGTATCGCACTCGCATAATTGCTAGACGACTTATCTAGTGCTTGGCCGTTAGAGCCCGCCTAGACGCCTACGCAACCTCCGGGTCCGTCTCGGAGTACGGCCGGACTTCGTCACGGGTAGCTTAGTTGGGTGGCCCCCTAGACTTTCTTGTTGAACTGGGAACGGTCTTGTTGTGAGACATCCACTGCGTCGTAAGTGGGTCGAGCATGCGTATGGTTACATTTGGGCAACCCCTGCAGGGTGTACATCTTATCGATAAGCCGTGTCCGCGGTTATGGACGACTTGGAATTGTATAGCTTGATCATAGAAACAACTTGCACCGTTATCTTGTTGCTAATAATCTGCTAATAACTTGCGTAGTAATATAGCGTTACTACAACCGATACCTAATAAAACTTGTCCACCGTTGAGTGCCTTTTACATTGCCTCTTCGCAATTGTTGAAGGGAATATGTGTTTTTGGCTGGGTTATGTTTGTGTAGTATTTATCTGTTACCTTATGCGCTCTCTTATCTTCTCTGAGTAGACGGATGTTGTAGTGTGTCTCTATTAGTTATAGTTCTGCTGCCGCTAAACCTACCATATAGCCCCAGGCGATATATATATATACTCGCTCGGCGAGCATAGCCATTTCTAAGTCTCGCTAAGTACGTGCCGGAGTTTGTTCCTTGGTACTTACTCTCGCCTTTTCCCTTTCTCTTTTGCTTCCTCCCTTTTGTCGGCAACCGATGGCCTGACTTTGACAGGTACGAGATGACGACGTTAGCAAGGTTACCCCTTCCGGCTTGGCCTCGGGCGGGGTTATGGACGCCATCGGTTATCTTCGGGACTCTTAGTCCAATTTGTATCTTGTCCGTACTCGGACGAATTCGATCTTCTTGTATGATTTGGATCTTTGTATTGTATATTTGTATCTTGACTCGTCGGAGTCGTTGTTGTAATATATGTTTCTTGTGGGCTCTATTGTAATCCTGTTGTAATGTTACCGCTCGTGTTAATTCCTCTGGCATCACGTGTGTGACTTGTCGCGCACGTCGTGTCGGAGGGCGTCTCAGAATCGATATCGTGCGGATTTCGGCCGGGATCGCTGGAATCCTCAGGATACCGGTTCCGGGGCGTCACACAAGTTTCATTTCGGTATCAATACATAAATACGCAAGTCTCGTTTCGGAATGTGTTGATTCATACAACACATGTGCATATGCAACACCGAACGACGAAGTTTCACAAAGTTAGAAGTCTCGGTACATAGTCGTCACAAGTATCGTCATACACCTCACAATGTAGGTCCTAACCTAAACTACAATCACATAGAACATGACCAACATGGTCATGATGACCATCATCACGAAGGCCATGGTCTTCATCCGGTTCCTCCTCATGTCCCTCATCTCTCCCGCTAGATAACGGGCGTATCTTCCTTCCGCCTCCACCCTAGTGGGGTATCCCTTGTAGCCGTTGCCGCTGAAACGGTGCACCTGTCTCCGACGAGTCCTCCCGGTCGTCGTAGACTCCAGGAACCCTCCCCCTGTACACGACATATGTCGTTGGCATCTCCATTCACAAGACAAGTAAAACGTTAGTACCAATGCAATGAACAAGTGCCAACTCAAATAAGAGACAAGTAGTATGAACTAAATAGCTTGTGCCTCATACTTTGTTGGTCGAAATAAATAATAACATACAGGGATGGGGTCAGTGAGGCTAGGTAGGATGCACAATAGATTGATATTTGTGGCCATCACACCAAGCCTCACTGGCCCCACCGCGGAGTGTACAAGTGACCGAACATTTAATCATCGTCCAATGCAATTAAGAAGTGCGAACTCAAATAAAAGACAAGTAGTACCAATTAAATAGCGTGCCTCATACTTTGTCGGTCGAAACAAATATTAACATCCAGGGATGGAGTCAGTGAGGCTAGGTAGGATGCACAATAGATTGATACTTGTGGCCGTCGCACCAAGGCTCACCGGCTCCACCCCCGAGTGTACGAGTGACCGAACATTCTAATCATCGGCGAACTCCAAATACGAGGCAAGTAGTGGTCGAGTAAATGCAAATAATTATTAAGCTATGTACGCCATAATCTTGAAATATATAGCAAAGTAAATGAAACTATAGATACATGTTCACATGCACATTCATACAACTAAATAAAAGCAACTAGTCGATTCTATGGGAATATATAGCAATTGTTACAATACGGAAGTTCAAGGACATATCGTTCAAGCTTTAGCAAGTGTTCCCGTCGTAGGATCAGGTTGTACGCCTAGGGGGAATGGACGGCAGCCCTCAAGCGAGTTGAACGGCCTCTCATCACGCGACATCTCCAAGCGGAGTTCTATCTTGTCATTAGGTGGTAGACCGTAGCCGTAGAAGAACTCGCCGGACCTATTGTTGACATCCTGCGGGATTATCGTGCAAATGAACTGCCGGATGCGACCCCGGTACTTTCTAATCTCTCTATCGGGGACATCCGCCATGTTTGCAAACCTGTTTCGAGATTCTCTCGGCAGCAACATGTCATCTGCGTACTTTATGTACTCCTACATCCGAAGGATGGCGTACCACGCGTCCATCCCATTGTCGGGCGTCGATCGCCCGAGGCGGGGAAGTTGGTTGTGTGGGTTAAGACCAAGCCTCCTCGGGATTTCCTCTCTACTTTGAGGGGGCTCGCCTTGTTGGCGAAGCCGGTGAGAGCATCATTGAGAAGGGCCTTGATGTGGGTGTAGTCTTTCTTGTGGTCCCTACCCGAGTCGAGATAGACCGCATGCGAGTGTTGCGGGTGCACGACGATGAGGGTGCAGAACTTGTCTCTGCGGAAAACACACGGATTAACCTTTGGAAATGCAAATGGAGATATAGGATAGAATGGTAATGGGGGACTAGCGAGTGATTACTTACTCGGGGAAGTAAGGGATGAGAATGGCGCCCTTTTTAATGTTCGCCAGCATGAAATCCTCGACCTGCTGGGTGGCAATCGCCCGATCCCCAGCGTTGCAGATGATGCTCTCCCGCATATAGAAGGGGTCCATTATCGCGATGGTCGGCGTCTCCTCCTTAACAATCTGGGCAGACAAGCTAAGAGCAACTAGGCGAACCACACTAAAGTGGAGCGCTTGCATGCGATAGATGCTCGAAGATGTCGTTGAACCGGATGAAGCACAAGTCCGCGGGGTACTTCTCGACGAAGTTCATGCCGGTTGGCACCTTCGCCACCAAGAGAGGGTAACCGAGGATCTTTTGATTTGAGAAGAAGGTTCTCCACATGCAAGACAAGTCTCATGCAAGCTCCTCATATCCGGGGTGAGTTTCTTCACGACATGCTCCGGCGAGCATCGGTTGACCCAAGTGATGCAGAGGTCGCCAATTGTTTGGCAACTTGTCAAGGAGTGGGACCTTGTCCTTGGATTTGGCCGCCGCCGCCTTGTCTTGGGCGTCCTTCTTATTTGCCCTCTTCCTCTTCTTGGGTTGTAGTGCTGGACCATCCATCGCCGTAGTGGCCGTAGCACGGAGTGTGTTTGGGCTCAACATATTTTTGACGGCGGCGGTGGCGACCTCCTCAGGATTTACCTCCTCAGTCATTTCTTGAGAATCGAACAGCTTCTTGGAGCACACATATTTCAAGCCCGGCGCATCCTCATGGACAACTTGTGAAGATGTAGGAATATCCCATTGGAAGTTGTCACGTTCGTATTCCTCGGCCTCTGGCGCAGCTGGCTGTTGTGGTGGGGCGGCCGACCTGCGGCGCAGCTGGCCGTTCCGGTGGGGCGATGACCACGGCGCCGCCGGCCGTCGTGGAGGGACGCCGACATGTGGCGCCGCAAGGTGCTTGTCTTTGCTTGCCGTCGACCCCGAGTAGGTGTTGATCCGAATTAGGGTCTTCGGCCATAGCGATACCCAACCCTTCGGTGAGGCCGGATTCAACGGGCTATCGTCATCGGCACCATGCGGTTGATTAGAAGGAAACAAATCCTCATAGCCCGGTAACGCCCGATCCACTTCAACCCGGTAAACGTCATCCGCCATATCTCGTGTGTGCCACTTCTTATCCAGGGGCCGAAGGATGGACCCCCTCGCGACGTCTTTGAGTTCGTCGTTTACTCTCATCAAGAAGGTGCATGGCGTTGAGAGCGCCTGCGAGAACATGTGTATGGCATTAGAGAGAGGGCAAGGATGACGAAACTAATATATTAACTTGATGTACACATTAGTTAATTACCGTGAGGGCGTTGAGCTCGGCTAATGTCGACGGGCCAGCACATGCGGCGGCGGGCGTGCAAGTGACGGAGGGGCTGCTACCCGGCATGGACGGTGAATCCCTAGCACCGGCGACATTGCCGGCGGCCGGAGGAGTCTCCATTATAACATTGTCATTGCCGGCGGACGGCGGCGCCATCGAGTTGCCGCCGTCGAAGCTAACCACTTGCATTTTCGGGGGGGGGGGGGGTTGTTTGCCACCCTCATACCACGCGTGTAGAGCGTTGAAATCTGCTTGGACCGAAGCGGCGACTTCGGCTTTGACTTCGAGTACGAGTGTAGCTTTGAGTTGCGTACCAGTTGCGGTACCAAACCAGCTTGGACTTGTGCTAGGATTGACTCCCTCATTTCCTCCGCCTCCCGCTGCTTCCTCTCATTGCGCGCATTTTTATTGGCCGCAGACGACAAGCCGTAGTGATCATGCTTGTGGCCTGTACCGGCGCCAGCCACACGGCCTCTATGCGGCCTTCTCGTAGGTGAATGCTCATTACGATGTTTAGCGCCCGTACGAGAGGCTTGTCCCATGCTACCCAGCCCGTCGACGCCTGGGACGAGGAGCTTTGGTCACCTTGAGAAAGTCTTTGTCTTTCTTCTTCCTGCGGAAGAAACGTGAACCATTTAGAAATGTTGCTACTATTATATGAACGATACTTGATCTAATCAAACCGGTAAATTGCTTACTAGTTTTTTCTCCAACGACAGGACCTTCTGGTCGTTCGTGAACCAAATTATGTCGGTTACGACATTGGGGTCCGTGACAAGTTCCCCGGTTAGTTTCTTCTTATGGTACCGGGACCTGATGAATCTTCTTTCAAGCGGGTCCTTGTACTTGAGCCAGGGGTTCTCAATGCCGGCCTTTACATACGCCTCGTCCTCCTTCGCCCAATAGGGCTCCTTTCCCTCGTACCCACGGCTCCCAAGGTTGTGGTTGCCGATGTTAAGCTCCCGCATTTCCTTCCCCCACAACTTGCGATTCTTCGTCGCTTGTAGCTCTTCATTGGCCACAAAAGCATCAAAGTCCGCCTGGGAGACATGCGGAAAGGCAGAGTGGACCTCTTTGAAACCTTTGCCGTCAGCAATCATCTTCCGCAGCATGTACTTATAGCTGCTGAGGTGTTTGGTGAACTTCAAGAGGGCTTGTGAGTTCACAATGTTCTTGGATTCATGAGTGGAGGCGTAGTCGCCTAGGAACTTGTATCGTGAGTGCAACCTCGCAATGAGCTGGGCTCACAAATGCGCTTTGTTCTCAGCTCGGAGATCCGTCTCGTTGAGATTGATGACCTCTCGGAGGATACATGCCAGTTGGTTTCCGTACCCCTTGGCAACATCCTTAGGCTCCACCGGAAAACCACTGGCGGGGTCCACCTCTTTGACTGTGTCTCTGCCGGTGCCGACCGTGTTTTGGCGCCTTGCCTTCCGCGGCCTCTTGGCTCCACTTGTCCTGGTGGCAGTACTCCCGGCGGCGCCGCTAGGATCATCGTCGCTTGTCTCGCCGCCACCCCCGGCGGTGCCGGTTGCCTCATCGCCGCTAGGCTCGTAGGTACTACCCCCGGCGGCGCCGCTTGCCTCGTTGCCGCTTGGCTCGTCAGCACTACCCCCAGCGGCATCCTCCATCTCATGGTCCTCGTCGCCGCCAACACCAGTGGCCTCGGCATCCTCCTCCGTCCTAAAGAAGTGCCTATTGTAGTGCTCGTCTAACTCTTCTTGAGACGACATGGTGGCTTGCACTAATAGAACATGAAAAAGAGTTAGAATTCACGGAAAAATTCGGCATGACCTTTGCTAAAAATTGGTCATGCCGAGTGCTAGAATTGCCGGAACGGAAATGAATCGACATTCCGGCACTCAATAGCAACTCAATCCCTGTGTAACAGAAATGCAATTCACATATATATAGCCATGAACACCATAACCATCACCATAAACGAGAGACAATATAACTTGACCATTACAGTAGGGGAGCAACTTCATTTTCATTTCACAATAACCATCAGTAATAGCACTACAGTAGCATTACAGTAGCACTTAGCATTACAGTAGATGAATGTAAATCAAATTCTCACACTCAGACAACAATGGAATTTCATCATGCTAGCCCTGGATTCAAACCAGAATTCAAACACTAAAATAAAAACCAGAATTCATACCATCTTTAGCATTTTACACCATAACCATTTTACATCAACACCATGCTACTCTCTGGCTACATAATTAAAACAGTGCCAAATAGAGCTTGTACCCACTTATAAGACAGTTCCAAAAAATCAGAAAGCTCCAATTATAAATCCCTGTGTAACATCACCAGTTTTCATTTGTGGATTATCAGAAAGCTCCAATTATAAATCAACTAAATGAACCTAGCTAGCTACTTTCCATTTGCAACAGCACATCATATATTTATTTAACATAACAGAGAAAAAATTGTTAGAATATCTGGTAGCATTTTATGAACCAGAGCACACCAAATATTTATGGGCATGAGATTGTGATCTTTTCTAAACCAGAGAATTCCTTTTCATCTAAACCAGTAGCAGTAGCATGACCATTTTTTAGTAATAGCCAGAGAACTAACTCATTTCATTTGCTAACACTAACCTACTGCAAGCATTTACCAACAAGTTAAATGAACCAAGAATTTGCTACTGCATTTCATCATTTAAAGCAAATAGCAACTAGCAAACAAACCTACTGCATTTTAAATTTTCATTTGTCATTTTAAACCAGTAGCATTTTTATTTTCAGTTCACCCAATTCATTTACAGAGAACCATGTACATCTGAATATATTTTCACTTCACCCAATTCATTACCATACTTGATACAGCCATTTAAAGCAAATAGCAACTAGCAAATAGCAAATAGCAACTAGCAAACAAACCTACTGCATTTTAAATTTTCATTTGTCATTTTAAACCAGTAGCATTTTTATTTTCACTTCACCCAATTCATTTACAGAGAACCATGTACATCTGAATATATTTTCACTTCACCCAATTCATTACCATACTTGATACAGTGCATGATCTCACAACCAATTTTTACCATACTTGATACAGCCATCTCCATTTCATTTCCATTTTAAATAGTGAACTAGCAATAGTGAACTAAACCAGAGAACCATTTTAAATGAACCAGTAGCATTTCCATTTCATTTCCACTATAATAAAAAAACCCTAATTCATTTCCAGAGAACCATGTACATCATTTTCATTTTGTTTTAAATGAACCAGAGAATGAATTAAACACTAAAGTGCTCATTTCATCATTTTTTAAATGAACCAGAGAATGAAACCTACACTAATCAGTAGCTACAACATTTTTTTTTTAAATTGCATTAGGTACATGCCCCATTTGCAAGCATCTAAGCATCAAATTCAATAGCAAAACCAATTTAGTAGTAGGTAAATGCCCCATTTTATTTTCATAATGCAAGCATTTGCAAGCATAGCACCAATTTTGCAAGCATCTGCAAGCATTTTATTTTCATAATGCAAGCATTTGCAAGCATTTGCAGTAGCTAAATCAACCATAGCACCAATTTTTATTTCGAATTTTCTTACTGCAAGAAATCAGAGGCAAAGCACCAATTTTTATGAACTAAACCTACTATATGTTCCATTAACACCATCAGTAGCAAGAACAGCACATCGTGGGAGTAGAGAGGGGATCGAAGAGGGAGGGGAAGAGGGAAGGGGAGAGGATGCTTACCGTGGCTAGCGTGCGGGGCAGGTGGTGGGGGCTGGTGGAGGGGACGGTGGCGCCGACGTCCCCGGCCTGCTACGTGCGCTCCTCTCGGCGATGGTGGCCCGCACGTGACGCCTCCTCCTCTCGGCGACGATGTCGACTGCTCCTCCACTCGGAGGTGACGCCCTGCTCCTCCTCGCGGCGGCGTTCTCCTCCTCTCGGCGGCGCGAAACAGGGGGCGGGTGCAAGGCGGCGGCGCGGTAGGGTTTGTTTGGGAATGGGGAAGAAGGAGAGAGTCGCGTGTGCGGTTAAGTCCCAGGTATAGCTGGACCATCTTATTGCCGGCGCACCACTTGTTTGGTTCGCCGGGGACAACTATACCCCCGGCGAACCAAATAGGTGGTGCGCCGGCAATAAGGTGGGTCCGGCTATACCTGGGACTTGTCCCCCAGCCCCTGGCTAGCCATTTTCTTTTCTTTTTTTATTTTCTTTTTCTGTATTTCTTTATTTCTTTTCACTTTCTTTTATGTTTCTTTTCTTTTCCCCCAAGTCCTATACAAAAATGAGTTATGCATTACAAAAAATATGAGTTATGCATTGCAAAAAATATTAGTTATACATGTTAACCAACACAATATTAATTAGTCATACATAAAATATTGGCCATGACCATATGAGTAGTTATGAATTACACAAAATATGAGTTATAGATTGCAAATAAAGTTTTACATCATCGATTGAGAAGATTGTTTCGCTTTCTTCTTGCTTTTCTTGCTCGTCGTTGAATAATTTAGCCCCGTGTCGTGACTTCTTCTTTTGAAGGGTCGACCTGACCTCGGTAGCGTGGTCCTGCTTCTTGTTGTGGTGTATGTTGTGTCTTCGTCCTCGGATTCTTCCATCATTGGGTCTCCGACTTGTCCTTCGAAGTCTTCCTCGTTGGCGACTCCATCCATTCCGACGATGGTCCTCTTGCCTCTCCTCACAATAACACGGATAGGCCTGGATGGGTCGGTTATGAAGAAGCATTGGTGCACGTGTTCACGAGTACCCATGGCTCATTCTGCGCGGTGGCGTTCGTGGACTTTGATTTGTTGGCTTCGGGTAGAAACATGGTGGTGAAATACCGGTCTTCTTTTGTGACGCTCTTAGCCCATCTGATACGGAACATCGGCACTTTCTCCCCAGCGTAGCTAAGCTCCCAGATTTCCTCGATTCTTCCGTAGTATCTAGTATTTACGTCACCCGTCCAGGAATCCATCGTTACCCCTGAGTTACGGTAAACATCTGTTCTTGTCTTTTTCTTCCGTGTAGAATGTGTACCCGTTGATATCGTACGCTTGGTAAGTCATGATGTTGGGCGCGGGGCCATGTGACAAGGCCAATACTAGTTTATCCTTGTCGGAATCCATTGGTGGGGGATTAGCATCAATGTGGTCTTTGAACCAGCGCGCGAAAGAGGAGTTGTGCTCTCTGTATATTTACGCTTCCGTCATCATCGGCTTGCCACTGTTCTCTATCATGGTTTTGTGCTCTTTCAACCAAGGATCGATCAAGTCAATGTGTTATAGCGCTACTAAGTTGGCCCTGTCAAAGTCGGAAGTCCGACCGGACATGTGCACGTGCGGTTCCTTCCTTCCATTTTTGTGGCCTACTCCCTCGAACCTGCGGAGGTGCTTGTTTTGAGGCAAACCAACGGGGTCCTCGATGTCTAGATAATTCGTGCGAAAGAGATGCACTCTTCGGTGTGCCAGCCCTGGATGATGCTTCCATCCGGATGTGACCTCGTTACGAACGTATCCTTTAATGACCCCATTCATTCTTTCAAACGACATCATGTTGTGTAAGAATGCCGGCCCTAGATCGACGATATCATCCATGATATGGATCAACGAGATGGAACATCACATCAAAGAATGCGAGCGGGAAGTACATCTCCATCTCACATAGGATCACCACGATCTCTTCCCGGAGCCTTGCGGGTTTCTTCACGCTTATCGACTTCCGAGTTATGACGTCGAAGAAGTTACAGAGCCCGGTCGGGGTTGCACGGACATGGTCATCCATTATACCTCGGATTGCAACCGGAAGAATCTGCGTCATCATCACGTGACGGTCATGAGACTTCATGCCGCTGAAGTTTCGTTTCTTGGGGTCCATGTATCCGCTTATTAGCCCGGAGTAACCGAAGGGCACTCGACTCCTAGAAGGCAACTGAAAAATTGATCGACCTCGGCCGGACTAAAAGTGAAGCGGAGAGGGGGACGGTAATAGTCCGGCTGCTTAATCCTTTTGCGCTTCGACCGCCGTCCGCCTCCTCCTCCGATCTGTCCCTCTTGGGCCGGCGGGATCCGAAGCTCTTCCCCGATGCCCAAAACTTTCAGGTCGTGTCTTGCTTTCGGCCCATCTTTGGTCCGGTCCGGCATGTTGAGAAGAGTGCCAAGCAAGCTCTCGCACACGTTCTTTGTAATATGCATGACATCAAGGCGAGTGAGGTGTATCGAGAATTTTCCAAGATCGACAAGTCCCAAAACACGGACCTCCTTTTCCATACACCAATGAGCGGCGTCGTTTGCTTTTTCTTCTTCTTCTCTCCGGGCTTTTGACGAATCTTTCCCGGCGCAGGGCACTCCTTCCAACCTTTCGAGTAATGTATCGATATCTTCGCCGCTCTTCTTACGTGGAGGTCCTCGGGGTTCATTTGTACCATCGAACGGATCTCCACGCTTTCTCCACGGGTCGGTCTTCCGCAGCCACCTTCGATGCCCCATGTAAATTGTTTTCGAAGAGCCGGGATCCTTACCAAGCTGCAAAAACATCGTCTCTTCCATGCACCTGACACATGCCTTGTGTCCATGGCACACCTGGCACGAAATGTAACCGTATCAGAGGTAGTCCTGCACCGTCGTGATCAACGCGTCTCTCAAAGGGAAATATTCTTCCGCAACGGCGTCCCATGTATCTACCCCTTCCTCCGCCCACAATGTTTCAAGCTCCTCCTTTAATAGTTCGAGATACATGTTGATATCGTTTCCTGGCAGTGTCGGCCCTTGAATTAGCATACCCATTTGTATGTACTTCCTCTTCATGCACAGCCAGGGTGGGAGGTTGTAGATCAATACAAACACGGGCCATGTGATATGTGTGCTGCTCTGGTTTCCGAACGGATTGAATCCGTCCGTGCTCGCACCCAACCTGATGTTTCTGGGATCTGCCCCAAAACTTCCAAATTCATTGTCTAATGCTTTCCACTGGCTTGCACCCGAAGGGTGCGTCAGCACTGGGTGCTCAATCCGCTCTTCATCATTCAACACTGCCTCCTTTCTTTCTGCGTGCCAGCGCATGAGCTTTGCTTCCTTGCGGTCCGCGTAGAACCGTTGAAGCCGGGGAGGGCGAGCGGGAAGTACCACACAACTTTACGAGGAGCTTTCTTCTTCCCTTTCTTGTACCGTTCAGCCTCACACACAGGACATTTGGTCTTGTCCATGTGCTCCTTGCGATACATGATACAGTCGTTGATGCAGGCGTGATACTTTTCGTGGGGTAAGTCGAGAGGGCACGTGATTCTCTTGGCTTCGGCTAGACTACCGGGACACGTGTTCCCGGCAGGAAGGAGATCTTTCACGTATTCCGGGATGTCGTCGACGCTTGTGTCCGTCCATCCGTGTTTCGCCTTCATCCGCAGCACATCGAGAGCTACTCTCAAGCGAGACTCCCTCAACCCGCGACCTGAGTCGTACAACGGAGTATTCGAGTCTATCTCGAGTTGCTCAAGCTTTGATTTCCGCTTGGCGCCTTTCGTCTTTTCGAGAAGCAGATCTTGAAGATGAGGTTCCCGCACGACTGAAGCTAGCGGCACCTCTTCGTCGTCGTCAAGGTTATTGTCGTCGTCAAGGTTATTGTCGTCGTCAAGGTTATTGTCGTCGTCAAGGTTATCATCCTGTGCGACAAGCTCTTCATCATCATCAATATCATGATGCCCTCCTTCTTGCCGGCCATTATTACCACCTGCTGCCGTCGCCCCATTGACCTCCGCGCCATCATCACTCATCCATTGAGTGTGTCCATGCATGAAACCATTAGTGAGCAGGTGCCCCTGCAATTTGCTCGAATACGGGTCAAACCATTTCCCTCGTTTGCATCTCCGGCACGGACACAATACCTCCGTGCGGTTATTTTCATACATGTCGATGATCGCGTGTTTCAGATATCTCATCACGATGCTTTCACTCATCTCGATAACCATTATCGCCTGCATGGTAAGATTACATAATTGATTAGAACCATGCATCCGTCGGTAGTTTTCACGGAAAATTTCGGCATGACCTTCTGATACGTCTCCAACGTATCTATAATTTCCGATGTTCCATGCTTGTTTTATGACAATACCAACATGTTTTGTTCACACTTTATATCATTTTTATGCGTTTTCCGGAACTAACCTATTGACGAGATGCCGAGAGGCCAGTTCTTGTTTTCTGCTGTTTTTGGTTTCAGAAATCCTAGTAACGAAATATTCTCGGAATCGGACGAAATCAACGCCCAAGTTCCTATTTTCATCGGAAGCATCCAGAACACCCGGGAAGGACCAGAGGGGAGCCCTGGGGGCCCCACACCACACCCCGGCGCGGCCAGGGGGGGGCCGCGCCCCCCTATAGTGTGGGCCCCCCAGAGACCCTCCGACTCCGATTCTTCGCCTATTTAAGCCGTCGTGACCTAAAACTTCGATACCAATTGACGAAACTCCAGAAAGACTCCAGGGGCGCCGCCACCGTCGCGAAACTCCAATTCGGGGACGGAACTCGTTCCGGCACCCTGCCGGGACGGGGAAGTGCCCCGGAAGGCTTCTCCATCGACACCGCTGCCATCTCCACCGCCATCTTCATCACCGCTGCTACTCCCATGAGGAGGGAGTAGTTCTCCATCGAGGCTCGGGGCTGTACCGGTAGCTATGTGGTTAATCTCTCTCCATGTACTTCAATACAATGATCTCATGAGCTGCTTTACATGATTGAGATTCATATGAGTTTTGTATCACAATTCATCTATGTGCTACTCTAGTGATGTTATTAAAGTAGTTCTATTCCTCCCGCACGTGTGTAAAGGTGACTAGTGTGTGCACCGTGTGGTTCTTGTCGTAGGCTATGATCATGATCTCTTGTAGATTGTAGAGTTAATTATCATTATGATGGTATTGATGTGATCTATCTGGTTATGTTGATCTATCTTACACTATAAGGTTACTTAAATATGAACAAATTGTGGAGCTTGTTAACTCCGGCATTGAGGGTTCGTGTAATCCTACGCAATGCGTTCATCATCCAACAAGAGTGTAGAGTATGCATTTATCTATTCCGTTATGTGATCAATGTTGAGAGTGTCCACTAGTGAAAGTGTAATCCCTAGGCCTTGTTCCTAAATACTGCTGAGTTACTACTGCTTGTTTACTGTTTTACTGCGTTACTACTGCTGCAATACTACCACCATCAACTCCACGCCAGCAAGCTATTTTCTGGCACCGTTGCTACTGCTCATACTTATTCATACCACCACTACTAGGGAAAAGCCTATAGGTGGAGGCAAGTTGTGCCGGCGCACCACCTTGTGCATGCGCCGGTGGAAAGGATTGCCGGCGCACCACATTTCAGCCGCGCCGGCGATGAAGGGCTACTGCCGGCGCACCTCGGGGAAAGGCTCGCCGGCGATATTTCTGGCATGGCCCCGGCCGGTTCGGGCCAGGCCCAAGAATCATTGCCGGCGCACCGGCCCGGTGGTGCGCCGGTGGAAAGTTTGCTATTGCCGGCGCACCCCCGGGCCGGTGCGCCGGCAATGATTCTTGGGCCTGGCCCGGTTGTGATATAGCCGAAAGGGGTATATGTTGCCGGCGCACCATGGTCCAGGTGCGCCGGCAATAACCTGGCAGTTATTTCAGCCACCAACCAGCCCACTCACTCACACACTCACTACACTCCACTTCTCCACACAAACCCGAGCCTTCTCCCAACCCAGCTCATTTTTGCCCATTTCTATCCCCAATTTCACCAATTTGACCAAACAAAATCAAAATTTTTGAGCAAATCTTCCCTTCCTACATGCATCTCCCACATCCCCCTATGTAGATCTAGATCTACTATCCCGCATTGACCGCTCAATCTAGATCTAGATCTAGAAAGTCGGCTTCCATACGCCATTGTCGCGGCGCGTCGTCTCGATCTTATCGAGGAATATATCAAACAAATAGGTGATTAATGAACAAATTAAGGAATGAAATCGATGTATGTTGGACATTTGAAGAAAAGCTCTCGTGTGTGGCATATATATATGTTGTGCTTGTGCTTGTGTGTGTGTTGGCGTTGAAAATGAGTTGCCAACGTTGCGCCGAAATGTTGATTCTTCAAGTTTCCGTTTCGGCACATTTACGGCGCTCCTATGTCCTACCGTGTAGGAAGGTCATGCCGAAATTTTCCGTGAAAACTACCGACGGATGCATGGTTCTAATGAATTATGTAATCTTACCATGCGGGCGATAATGGTTATCGAGATGAGTGAAAGCATCGTGATGAGATATCTGAAACACGCGATCATCGACATGTATGAAAATAACCGCACGGAGGTATTGTGTCCGTGCCGGAGATGCAAACGAGGGAAATGGTTTGACCCGTATTCAGGCAAGTTGCGGGGGCACCTGCTCACTAATGGTTTCATGCATGGACACACTCAATGGATGAGTGATGATGGCGCGGAGGTCAATGGGGCGACGGCGGCGGTTGGTAAAAATGGCCGGCAAGAAGGAGGGCATCATGATGCCGATGACGATGAAGAGTTTGTCGCACATGACGATAACCTTGACGACGACAATAACCTTGACGACGACAATAACCTTGACGACGACGAAGAGGTGTCGTGCGGGACCCTCATCTTCAAGATCTGCTTCTCGAAAAGACGAAAGGCGCCAAGCGGAAATCAAAGCTTGAGCAACTCGAGATAGACTCGAATACTCCGTTGTACGACTCAGGTCGCGGGTTGGGGAGTCTCGCTTGAGAGTAGCTCTCGATGTGCTGCGGATGAAGGCGAAACACGGATGGACGGACACAAGCGTCGACGACATCCTGGAATACGTGAAAGATCTCCTTCCTGCCGGGAACACGTGTCCCGGTAGTCTAGCCGAGGCCAAGAGAATCACGTGCCCTCTCGACTTACCCCACGAAAAGTATCACGCCCGCATCAACGACCGTATCATGTATCGCAAGGAGCACATGGACAAGACCAAATGTCCTGTGTGTGAAGCTGAACGGTACAAGAAAGGGAAGAAGAAAGCTCCTCGGAAAGTTGTGTGGTACTTCCCGCTCGCCCCCCGGCTTCAACGGTTCTACGCGGACCGCAAGGAAGCAAAGCTCATGCGCTGGCACGCAGAAAGAAAGGAGGCGGTGTTGAATGATAAAGAGCGGATTGAGCACCCAGTGCTGACGCACCCTTCGGATGCAAGCCAGTGGAAAGCATTAGACAATGAATTCGGAAGTTTTGGGGCAGATCCCAGAAACATCGGGTTGGGTGCGAGCACGGACGGATTCAATCCGTTCGGAAACCAGAGCAGCACACATAGCACATGGCCCGTGTTTGTATGGATCTACAACCTCCCGCCCTGGCTGTGCATGAAGAGGAAGTACATACGGATGAGTATGCTAATTCAAGGGCCGACACAGCCAGGAAACGATATCAACATGTATCTCGAACTATTAAAGGAGGAGCTTGAAACGTTGTGGGCGGAGGAAGGGGTAGATACATGGGACGCCGTCGCGGAAGAATATTTCCCTTTGAGAGCCGCGTTGATCACGACGGTGCGGGACTACCTCGGATACGGTTACATTTCGTGCCGGGTGTGCCATGGACACAAGGCATGTGTCGGGTGCATGGAAGAGACGATGTTTTTGCAGCTTGGTAAGGATGGCTCTTCGAAAACAGTTTACATGGGGCATCGAAGGTGGCTACAGAAAACTGACCCGTGGAGAAAGCGTGGAGATCGGTTCGATGGTACAAATGAACCCCGAGGACCTCCACGTAAGAAGAGCGGCGAAGAGATCGATACATTACTGAAAGGTTGGAAGGAGTGCCCTGCGCCGGGAAAGATTCGTCAAAAGCCTGGAGAGAAGAAGAAGAAAAAGGAAACGACGCCGCTCATTGGTGTATGGAAAAGGAGGTCCGTGTTTTGGGACTTGCCGTACTCGGAAAATTCTCGATACACCTCACTGCCTTGATGTCATGCATATTACAAAGAACGTGTGCGAGAGCTTGCTTGGCACTCTTCTCAACATGCCGGACCGGACCAAAGATGGGCCGAAAGCAAGACAGGACCTGAAAGTTTTGGGCATCAGGGAAGAGCTTCGGATCCCGCCGGCCCAAGAGGGACGATCGGAGGAGGAGGCGGACGGCGGTCGAAGCGCAAAAGGATTAAGCAGCCGGACTATTACTGTCCCCCTCCTGCTTCACTTTTAGTCCGGCCGAGGTCGATCAATTTTTCAATTGCCTTGTAGGAGTCGAGTGCCCTTCGGTTACTCCGGGTAATAAGCGGATACATGGACCCCAAGAAACGAAACTTCAGCGGCATGAAGTCTCATGACCGTCACGTGATGATGACGCAGATTCTTCCGGTTGCAATCCGAGGTATAATGGATGACCATGTCCGTGCAACGCTGATCGGGCTCCGTAACTTCTTCGACGTCATAACTCGGAAGTCGATAAGCGTGAAGAAACTCGCAAGGCTCCGGGAAGAGATCGTGGTGATCCTATGTGAGATGGAGATGTACTTCCCGCCTGCATTCTTTGACGTGATGGTCCATCCGTTGGTCCATATAATGGATGATATCGTCGATCTAGGGCCGGCATTCTTACACAACATGATGCCGTTTGAAAGAATGAATGGGGTCATTAAAGGATACGTTCGTAACAGGTCACATCCAGATGGAAGCATCGTACGGGGCTGGCTCACCGAAGAGTGCATCTCTTTCCGCACGAATTATCTAGACATCGAGGACCCCGTTGGTTTGCCTCAAAACAAGTACCTCCGTAGGTTCGAGGGAGTAGGCCACAAAAATGGAAGGAAGGAACCGCACGTGCACATGTCCGGTCGGAGTTCCGACTTTGACGAGGCCAACTTAGTAGCGCTACAACACATTGACTTGATCGATCCTTGGTTGAAAGAGCACAAAACCATGATAGAGAACAGTGGCAAGCCGATGATGACGGAAGCGGAAATATACAGAGAGCACAACTCCTCTTTCGCGCGCTGGGTCAAAGACCACATTGTTGCTAATCCCCCACCAATGGATTCGACAAGGATAAACTAGTATTGGCCTTGTCACATGGCCCCGCGCCCAACATCATGACTTACCAAGCGTACGATATCAACGGGTACACATTCTACACGGAAGAAAAAGACAAGAACAAGTGTTTACCGAACTCGGGGGTAACGATGGATTCCTGGACGGGTGACGTAAAGACTAGATACTACGGAAGAATCGCGGAAATCCGGGAGCTTAGCTACGCCGGGGAGAAAGTGCCGATGTTCCGTATCGGATGGGCTAAGAGCGTCAGAAAAGAAGACCGGTATTTCACCACCATGTTTCTACCCGAAGCCAACAAATCAAAATCCACGAACGCCACCGCGCAGAATGAGCCATGGGTACTGGCAGAACACGTGCACCAATGCTTCTTCATAACCGACCCATCCAGGCCTAGCCGTGTTATCGTGAGGAGAGGCAAGAGGACCATCGTCGGAATGGATGGAGTCGCCAACGAGGAAGACTTCGAAGGACAAGTCGGAGACCCAATGATGGAAGAATCCGAGGATGAAGACACAACATACACCACAAGAAGAAGCAGGACCACGCTACCGAGGTCAGGTCGACCCTTCAAAAGAAGAAGTCACGACACGGGGCTAAATTATTCAACGACGAGCAAGAAAAGCAAGAAAAAAGCGAAACACTCTTCTCAATCGATGATGTAAAACTTTATTTGCAATGTATAACTCATATTTTGTGTAATTCATAACTACTCATTGTCATGGCCAATATTTTATGTATGACTAATTAATATTGTGTTGGTCTATTTTCTGCATGCATGTATAACTAATATTAATTGCTTGGTTATTATCTTGAAAAGAGAAGGAAATAAAATAGTAACTCACATATCTTGGTTATTAATATGGTGTTGGTCAATATTTTTGTGTATATGTAACTCACATATCTTTTTGTTTTTGCATAATAACACTCACATATATTTTTGTTTTTGCATAATAACACTCATGTATAACTAACATATCTGAATAAAGAAACATAAAATAAAGAAAAAGAAAAGAAAAAGGAATCAAAAAAATAACCAGGGCCTATAGCTATCTGTGAATTTGGTTAAGTCGTAGCTATAGCGGACTAGCCTTATTGCCGGCGCACCGGGGCATTGGTTCGCCGGGGACAAGGTTATCCCCGGCGAACCAATGCCCCGGTGCGCCGGCAATAAGACTAGTCATATGACTTAGTCGTTTCGGCCGAACCCCCATCTTCCCCAAACGTAACCATCTCCCCCTCCGGAGTTCGAGCGCCGCCGCCATCCGGAGTTCGAGCGCCGCCCCTCTCGAGCGCCGCCGTTCTGCCCCTCCACCATCCCCTCCACTAGCCCCCACCACCTACCCCGCACCGCCGCCGCCGCCGCGGAAGAGGACCCGTACGCTACCACCGTTGGAGGAGGGGACGTCGGCGCCGCCGTTGGAGAAGAAGGAGCCGCGCGCTAGCCACGGTGAGCTTCCCTTTTCCCCTTCCCTCTTCCCTTCCCTCTCCCTTCCCTCCGCCTTCGCTCTCCCCTCCTCGGTAGGGTTAGGATTTACCTACTGCTAGTTAGGGCTAGGGTTCCTGCTAGATGCTCTCTAGTTGCATAGATAGATTGCATCATATTGTTCATGTTGAAAATGAAATTGAATGTTATTCATACATTCAAATGAACTACTGCTAAAATTGTTGAATAAGAAAATGGAACAATTAAGTTCATGTTGCTCTCTGGTTAGGAAAATGAAATTGCATCATATTCCTTGTATTTGAATGTATGAATTGTGGCTGAATACAATGCAATTTGGTGAAAATGTAGTAGTTTCAATTTCAAAGCTTCTTTCTCTGTGAACCAATTCAACTAATGATGCACATACTTCTAGGATCGACCAAAATTGCATGAAGGGCTTGCATATGCTTAGGTTTAGTTTCTAGGAACATGATTTTGGCCTATGGTCACCATGTCCTACACAAATATATCTATTGAAAATATATTTAGATGTACATGGTTCTCTGTAAATGAATTGGGTGAAGTGAAAATAAAAATGCTACTGGTTTAAAATGACAAATGAAAATTTAAAATGCGGTAGGTTTGTTTGCTAGTTGCTATTTGCTTTAAATGATGAAATGTAGTAGCAAATTCTTGGTTCATTTAACTTGTTGGTAAATGCTTGCGGTAGGTTAGTGTTAGCAAATGAAATGAGTTAGTTCTCTGGCTATTACTAAAAAATGGTTCATAAAATGCCAGCAGTAGGTTTAGTAGTCATTTTTGAAAGGAAAGGCTAATGGAAAGTAAGCTCTGGTTCATAAAATGCTACCAGATATTCTAACAATATTTGAAGTGCAGTGCTACTGCTATTGCTAGGTAATTAATGCTATGCTACTGCTAGCTCATATTCATTAGGTATTTAGTTCATTAGGTGGAGTTCATTGCTGGTTACTATTTAGGGTTTCAATTTATGTTTCACTAGGCAGTACACTAAAATGAATTAGTTATGCTACTGCTAGTTAGTGCTAGGTAATGCTATGGTACTGCTATATTGGCGGAGACTAAAGTGGTCAAGTTCTATTGTCTCTGGTTATATTTGTGTTGTTTTAGTTGATAAAGTGGTTCTTCATTTAAATGCCTACTGCCAAGAATTGGTTGATATATAAAATTCACTATGTTCATTCTCCGGTTTTAAATGGATGCTTGTCAAGTGTTATTTTTATGCTAATGTAAAATGCCACCGTAATGTATATGCTGAAATGCTACTGTAATTTATATGGTGATGGTTATTATGGTGATGGCATGGTTATGCTGAAAAACTAATTAAGCATCAAATGCTACCAGTAGCAAGTTTGAGAATTTATGCTTGTTTGAGAATGTATTCTGGTTCAATTCATTCTTTTAAATTCATTCTCTGGTTCAATTCATTTATGCTTGTTTGAGAATTTGAGATATGGTGGTATGGTGGTTCAATTCATTCTCTGGACAAAAGAAAATGCCATTGCAGAGAAAATGGTCCCCTTAACCAGAGAAAATGGTCCATGCTATTGTAAAATACATGTTATTCTCAACATTTATATGTTCCCTTAACCAGAGAAAATGCTCTCTGCCATTTATATGTTGTATGAAATGGAGGTTGTCAAGTGTTATTTTTATGCTGATGTAAAATGCCACTGTAATGTATATGCTAAAAAGCTAGCTACTGTAATTTATGTGGTGATGGTTATGGTGATGGCATGGTTATGGAGATGGTTATGGTTATGGTTATGGCATTTATATGTTTGCATTTCTATTACAGGGATTGAGTTGCTATTGAGTGCCGGAATGTCGATTCATTTCCGTTCCGGCAATTCTAGCACTCGGCATGACCAATTTTTAGCAAAGGTCATGCCGAATTTTTCCGTGAATTCTAACTCTTTTTCATCTTCTATTAGTGCAAGCCACCATGTCGTCTCAAGAAGAGTTAGAGGAGCACTACAATAGGCACTTCTTTAGGACGGAGGAGGATGCCGAGGCCGCGGGTGTTGGCGGCGACGAGGACCATGAGATGGAGGATGCCGCTGGGGGTAGTGCCGACGAGCCGAGCGGCAACGAGGCAAGCGCCGCCGCCGGGGGTAGTACCTACGAGCCTAGCGGCGATGAGGCAACCGGCGCCGCCGGGGTGGCGGCGAGACAAGCGGCGACGATCCTAGCGCCGCCGCCGGGAGTAGTGGCACCGGGACAAGTGGAGCCAAGAGGCCGCGGAAGGCAAGGCGCCAAAACACGGTCGGCACCGGCGGAGACACGATCACGAGAGGTGGACCCCGCCGGTGGTTTGCCGGTGTTGCCTAAGGATGTTGCCAAGGGGTACGGCAACCAACCGGCATGTATCCTCCGAGAGGTCGTCAATCTCAACGAGACGGACCTCCGAGCTGAGAGCAAAGCGCCTTTGCGAGCCCAGCTCATTGCGAGGTTGCACGCACGATACAAGTTCCTAGGCGACTACGCCTCCGGTCATCAAACCAACAACATTGTGAACTCACAAGCCCTCCCGAAGTTCACCAAACACCTCAGCAGCTATAAGTACATGGTGCGGAGGCTGATTGCTGAGGGCAAAGGTTTCGAAGAGGTCCACTCCGCCTTTCCGCATGTCACCCGGGCGGACTTTGATGCTTTTGTGGCCAATGAAGAGCTACAAGCAACCAAGAATCGCAAGTTGTGGGGGAAGGAAATGCGGGAGCTTAACATCGGCAACCACAACCTTGGGAGCCGTGGGTACGAGGGAAAGGAGCCCTATTGGGCGAAGGAGGACGAGGCGTATGTAAATGCCGGCATTGAGAACCCCTGGCTCAAGTACAAGGACCCGCTTGAAAGAAGATTCATCGGGTCCCGGTACCATAAGAAGAAACTAACCGGGGAACTTGTCACGGACCCGAAGGTCGTAACCGACATAATTTGGTTCACGAACGACCAGAAGGTCCTGGCGTTGGAGAAAAAACTGGTAAGCAATTTACCGGTTTTATTAGATCAAGTATTGTTCATATAATAGTAGCAACATTTCTAAATGGTTCGCGTTTCTTCCGCAGGAAGAAGAAAGACAAAGACTTTCTCAAGCCTCCCAAGGTGACGAAGGCTCCTCGTCCCAGGCGTCGACGGGCAGGGTAGCCTGGGACAAGCCTCTCGTACGGGCGCTAAACATCGTTAATGAGCATTCACCGACGAGAAGGCCGCATAGAGGCCGTGTGGCTGGCGCCGGTACAGGCTACAAGCATGGTCACTATGGCTTGTCGTCTGCGGCCGATAAAAATGCGCGTAATGAGAGGAAGCAGCGGGAGGCGGAGGAAATGAGGGAGTCAATCCTAGCCCAAGTCCAAGCTGGTTTGGTACCGCAACCGGTACCGCAACTCAAAGCTACACTCGTACCTGAAGTCAAAGCTGAAGTCGCCGCTGGAGTCCAAGCAGATTTCAACGCTATGCAAGCGTGGTATGAGGGTGGCAAACAAGGCCCCCCCGAAAATGCAAGTGGTTAGCTTCAACGGCAGCAACTCGATGGTGCCGCCGTCCGCCGGCAATGACAATGTTATAATGGAGACTCCTCCGGCCGCCGGCAATGTCGCTGGTGCTAGGGATTCACCGTCCATGCCGGGTAGCAGCCCCTCCGTCACTTGCACGCCCGCCGCCGCATGTGCTGGCCCGTCGACATTAGCCGAGCTCAACGCCCTCACGGTAATTAACTAATGTGTACATCAAGTTAATATATTAGTTTCGTCATCCTTGCCCTCTCTCTAACGCCATACACATGTTCTCGCAGGCGCTCTCGACGCCATGCACCTTTTTGATGAGAGTAAACGACGAACTCAAAGACGTCGCGAGGGGGTCCATCATTCGGCCCCTGGATAAGAAGTGGCACACACGAGATATGGCGGATGACGTTTACCGGGTTGAAGTGGATCGGGCGTTACCGGGCTATGAGGATTTGTTTCCTCCTAATCAACCGCATGGTGCCGATGACGATAGCCCGTTGAATCTGGCCTCACCGAAGGGTTGGCTACTGCTATGGCCGAAGACCCTAATTCGGATCAACACCTACTCGGGGTCGACGGCAAGCAAAGACAAGCACCTTGCGGCGCCACATGTCGGCGTCCCTCCACGACGGCCGGCGGCGCCCGTGGTCATCGCCCCACCGGAACGGCCAGCTGCGCCGGAGGTCGGCGCCCCACCACAACAGCCAGCTGCGCCAGAGGCCGAGGAATATGAACGTGACAACTTCCAATGGGATATTCCTACGTCTTCACAAGTTGTCCATGAGGATGCGCCGGGCTTGAAATATGTGTGCTCCAAGAAGCTGTTCGATTCTCAAGAAACGGCTGATGAGGAGGAAAATCCTGAGGAGGTCGCCACCGCCGGCGTAAAAAATATGTTGAGCCCAAACACACTCCGTGCTACGGCCACTACGGCGATGGATGGTCCAGCACTACAACCCAAGAAGAGGAAGAGGGCAAATAAGAAGGACGCCAAAGACAAGGCGGCGGCCAAATCCAAGGACAAGGTCCCACTCCTTGACAAGTTGCCAAACAATTGGCGACCTCTGCATCACTTGGGTCAACCGATGCTGCCGGAGCATGTCGTGAAGAAACTCACCCCGGATATGAGGAGCTTGCATGAGACTGTCTTGCATGTGGAGAACATTCTTCTCAAATCAAAAGATCCTGGTTACCCTCTCTTCGTGGCGAAGGTGCCAACTGGCATGAACTTCGTCGAGAAGTACCCCGCGGACTTGTGCTTCATCCGGTTCAACGACATCTTCAGCATCTATCGCATGCAAGCGCTCCACTTTAGTGTGGTTCGCCTAGTTGCTCTTAGCATGTCTTCCCAGATTGTTAAGGAGGGGACGCCGACCATCGCGATCATGGACCCCTTCTATATGCGGGAGAGCATCATCCGCAACCACGGGGATCGCGCGATTGCCACCCGGCAGGTCGAGGATTTCATGCCGGCGAACATT
Source organism: Lolium rigidum (assembly GCF_022539505.1). NCBI lineage: Eukaryota > Viridiplantae > Streptophyta > Magnoliopsida > Poales > Poaceae > Lolium > Lolium rigidum. Next base: position 201,780,880 of record NC_061511.1, on the reverse strand, counting down.
AAGAAGGGCGCCATTCTCATCCCTTACTTCCCCGAGTAAGTAATCACTCGCTAGTCCCCCATCACCATTCTATCCTATATCTCCATTTGCATTTCCAAAGGTTAATCCGTGTGTTTTCCGTAGAGACAAGTTACTGCACCCTCATCGTCGTGCACCCGCAACACTCGCATGCGGTCTATCTCGACTCGGGTAGGGACCGCAAGAAAGACTACTCCCACATCGGGGCCCTTCTCAATGATGCTCTCACCGGCTTCGCCAACAAGGCAGGCCCCCTCAAAGTAGAGAGGAAATCCCGAGGAGGCTTCGTCTTAACCCACACAACCAACTTCCCCCGCCTCGAGCGGTCGACGCCCGACAATGGGATGGACGCGTGGTACGCCATCCTTCGGATGCAGGAGTACATAAAGTACGCAGATGACATGTTGCTGCCGGATAATCTCGGAAACAGGTTTGCAAACATGGCGGATGTCCCCGATAGAGAGATTAGAAAGAACTGGGGTCGCATCCGGCGGTTCATTTGCACGATAATCCTGCAGGATGTCAACAATAGGTACGGCGAGTTCTTCTACGGCTACGGTCTACCACCTAATGACGAGATAGAACTCCGCTTGGAGATGTCGCGTGATGAGAGGCCGTTCAACTCGCTTGAGGGCTGCCGTCCATTCCCCCTAGGCGTACAACCTGATCCTACGACGGGAACACTTGCTAAAGCTTGAACGATATGTCCTTGAACTTCCGTACTGTAATAATTGTTATATATTCCCATAGAATCGAGTAGTTGCTTTTATTTAGTTGTATGAATGTGCATGTGAACATGTGTCCGTAGTTTCATTTACTTTGCTATATATTTCAAGATTATGGCGTACATAGCTTAATAATTATTTGCATTTACTCGACCACTACTTGCCTCGTATTTGGAGTTCGCCGATGATTAGAATGTTCGGTCAATCGTACACTCGGGGGTGGAGCCGGTGAGCCTTGGTGCGACGGCCACAAGTATCAATCTATTGTGCATCCTACCTAGCCTCACCGACTCCATCCCTGGATGTTAATATTTGTTTCGACCGACAAAGTATGAGACACGCTATTTAATTCGTACTACTTGTCTTCTATTTGAGTTCGCACTTCTTAATTGCATTGGCCGATGATTAAAATGTTCGGTCACTTGTACACTCCGGGGTGGGGCCAGTGAGGCTTGGTGTGATGGCCACAAATATCAATCTATTGTGCATCCTACCTAGCCTCACCGACCCCATCCCTGTATGTTATTATTTATTTCGACCAACAAAGTATGAGGCACATGCTATTTAGTTCATACTACTTGTCTCTTATTTGAGTTGGCACTTGTTCATTGCATTGGTACTAACGTTTTACTTGTCTTGTGAATGGAGATGCCGACGACATATGTCGTGTACAAGGGGAGGGTTCCTGGAGTCTACGACGACTGGGAGGACTGTCGGAGACAGGTGCACCGTTTCGGCGGCAACAGCTACAAGGGATACCCCACTAGGGTGGAGGCGGAAGGAAGATACGCCCGTTATCTAGCGGGAGAGATGAGGGACATGAGGAGGAACCGGATGAAGACCATGGCCTTCGTGATGATGGTCATGACCATGTTGGTCATGTTCTATGTGATTCTAGTTTAGGTTAGGACCTACATTGTGAGGTGTATGACGATACTTGTGACGACTATGTACCAAGACTTCTAACTTTGTGAAACTTCGCCGTTCGGTGTTGCATATGCACATGTGTGTTGTATGAATCAACACATTCCGAAATGAAACTTGGCTCTCTATGTGCTTCTCATATTGCATGTAATACGGTATAAATATGAACTGCGTTTAAATATATACTGCTGTCAAATATGTATTGTAATATGCTGTCAAAATTGTATTGTAATATGCTGGAAAAAAGTGGAAAAAAGAATTTTCGAATTAATTGCCGGCGCACCTAAATGACACATTGCCGGCGCACGTGGCATTCGCCAGTGCTTGGAAGCACTACTGCCGGCGCACCGATAGTGCGCCGGTGGAATAGATCTTTGCCGGCGAAGCGGGGTGGTGCGCCGGCAGTAGCGGAGATATCGCCGGCGCACAACCTGGTGCGCCGGCAGTGTCCGTTTATCACCGGCGCGTTCGCACCGGTGGGCTCGTGGTGCGCCGGCAATGGGGGTTTTAGGTGCGCCGGCAATGGGCCTTTCCCTAGTAGTGCACCTGTATTTCACTATCTCTTCGCCGAACTAGTGCACCTATTAGGTGTGTTGGGGACACAAGAGACTTCTTGCTTTGTGGTTGCAGGGTTGCACGAGAGGGATATCATTGACCTCTTCCTCCCTGAGTTCGATAAACCTTGGGTGATCCACTTAAGGGAAAACTTGCTGCTGTTCTACAAAGCTCTGCTCTTGGAGGCCCAACACTGTCTACAGGAAAGGAGGGGGAACGTAGACATCAAGTACTTTTCTGGCGCCGTTGCCGGGGAGGAAAGGTAAAAGGTACTCACACTCCGGACCTTGGCTACCAAGCTATTTTCCGCCATTGTAAGTACTCGAAGCTATTTCCTTTAGATCCTGCAATTGCAACTTTTTGTTTCTTGTTTACACTAGTTAGGCATAATGGAAAACAACAAAAAAATTGGTGAGCTTTTTAATCTTTTTCCTGATTTAGAATTGTTTGATGCGAAAATTAAAAAACCTATGGAACCTTATTTGCATGCTAGTAGCGATGTTATTAGTATGAATGCAATTACTGCTAATGCTATGAAGAAGTCTAAGCTTGGGGAAGCTAGTTTTTGTGGTCTTTTTAGCTTCCCATCTTTAGGGGAGAAAATTTGTTCTGATAATGCTTTATCTTCCATATGCGATAACTCTAATGATGCTCCTGATATTTTGAATCCACCTGCTGAAAGTATTCCGTATAAAATACCTATGAAAATTATTGAACGTGTTATGGATAATCACTATAAAGGGGATGGAACTGTCCATCCTAGAGATCATTTACTGTTTTTGCACGAATTATGCGGATTATTCAAGTGTGCAGGTATCTCTATGGATGAAGTGAGGAAGAAGCTATTCTCTGTTTCGTCTGTGCGGTAAAGCGGCGCATTGGTATAAATTGTTGGAGAATAGGCATTCTCTTGGTTGGGAGGAAATTGCATCTCTCTTTTATTCTAAATTTTATCCTCCGCATGAAGTGCATATTGATAGGAATTATATTTATAACTTTTATCCTCGTGATGGAGAGAGTATTTCTCAAGCGTGGGGGAGATTGAAATCTCTAATGCTCAAATGTCCCATTCATGAGCTCCCCCGTAATGTTATTGTTAACAATTTTTATGCGAGACTTTCATGACAACACAAGGACTATCTGGACGCGTGTTCGGAGGGATCTTTCACAAGCAAGGAGGTTGAAGCTAGGTGGGATCTCCTTGATCAGATTGAGGACAATGCTGAAGGATGGGAGAACGACAAAGGTAAAGAGTCGGGTATAAATTATGATTATGAATGCATTGAAGCTTTTATGGATACCGATAAATTTCGAAATATGAGTGCTACTTATGGCCTTGACTCTCAAGTTGCTGCAAATCTTTATAAATCCTTTGCTTCTCATTTTGAATTGCCTAAGAAGAATTTTGATAAGTATCATGAACCTTTTAAAGAGGCTTGCATGAAGAATGAAATTGTTGTTAATTATTGCAATAAGCATGCTCAAACTCCTAAGAATGCTATTTCCTATAAGCATGTTAATTTTTGTGGAATGCATAGGCCTTGTGGAATTAATCAAGTCAAAGATGAATATTGCATCCATCATATTAATGAAAAAACTAGAAAGTGGTTTAGGGCTCTAGATGATCTTGGTAAAAAAGTTTGTGCCCTCTATCCTTTTATTTGTGAAGTTTGCCATGAAGTGGGTCATTTTAATTTTCAATGCTCCTCTAATGATAATTTGAACCCAATGAGTGCTGCAAATTTGTATTGTGATGATGAAATTACTCCTAATCAGCATGATGAACTTACTTTATTCTTGGGGTGTGAAGAACTGTCGAGAAAAATCTCTTTGTTACATATGAGTGATCTTGATATTGATGATGTCCTGCATGGGTGTTTTTCTTATTGCATTGATAATAGCCATACAAATACTTACATACAAAATATTTTAGAAGATGACACCTTGCCAAAATATGATAGGACCGCTGTGTGTTTTCAACTAATTAATGAAAAGGAGGGATCCTCCCAAGTTTCTTCTATTGTTTCTGAAAGTAAATCAGGTTATGCGGACAAGCCACCCTTCAAGCCTCTTCCTCCTGAAGAAGGGAACGAGGAGAAGGAAGAGAAGAAAAAGAAGAAGGGAAAGAAGAAGAAGAAGAAGAAGAAGAAGAAGAAGAAGGAGAATAAAAAGAAAGAGGTAACGGCGTATCCCCGCGTGAATGAGATAACGCTAGGTAACCGTAAGTATGTTGCTCCTAATGATTATTGTGATAATGAATCTGAATATGATGATCTTCCTATGCCCTTTACATACATTAGAAATCATGATTTGAATGAGCACACTACTTTTGATATTGCAAATCTCCGGGAAATTAATTCTGAAAATGATGATGATAATAATTGCCATAGTGTCAGTGCTATCCATGCTTCCTCCCATAATGATATAGAAAGCTCTAAGCTTGGGGAAGAGGTGTTTGAAAATCCTTTAGCTACTGGTCATTATGTTCTTGATACATCTCCTTCCAATAACAATGATGGTATGGATACAGATAAACCGCCTGTGAAAGATAACTATTTTATTTCCTATGATGACAATGTGCCTCCGATCTCTGATGATTATTACAAAGAATGCTATGATATAGGTTCTAACTATCCTTATGAAACTTGTCATAGTCATGATTGGGTTACCAAAAACAATCCCCTTAATATGCAACTTGTTTACCATGTTCAAATTCTTGATAATAATCTTGCTCCAATTACTATTAATGAGAATAACTCTTCTTATGCCAAATTTAATGATACTTCTATGCATATGAACCATGATAAGCATGTTTTAAGTGATGGGTATATTGTGGATTTCATCAATGATGCTACTGAAAGTTATTATGAGAGAGGGAAATATGGTTATATGCATCTTAATAATATTAAGTTTCCCCTCTTTATGTTGAGAATCTTGAAGTTACTCGTGTTTTATCCTCTTATGCTTGTCACTTTGTTCTTCATGAATTCATTTGTGTACAAGATTCCTCTTCATAGGAAGCATGTTAGACTTAAATTTGTTTTGAATTTGCCTCTTGAAGCTCTCTTTTGCTTCAAATACTATTTCCCGCGAATGGATTATTAAAACTGCTGAGCCCATCTTAATGGCTATAAAGAAAGAACTTCTTGGGAGATAACCCATGTGTTATTTTGCTACAGTACTTTGTTTTAAATTTGTGTCTTGCAAGTTGTTTACTACTGTAGCAACCTCTCCTTATCTTAGTTTTGTGTTTTGTTGTGCCAAGTAAAGCCGTTGATAGAAAAGTAAGTACTAGATTTGGATTACTGCGCAGTTCCAGATTTCTTTGCTGTCACGAATATGGGTCCACCTCCCTGTAGGTAACTCAGAAAATTAAGCCAATTTACGTGCATGATCCTCAGATATGTACGCAACTTTCATTAAATTTGAGCATTTTCATTTGAGCAAGTCTGGTGCCATTTTAAAATTCGTCAATACGAACTGTTCTGTTTTGACAGATTCTGCCTTTTATTTCGCATTGCCTCTTTTGCTATGTTGGATGAATTTCTTTGATCCACTAATGTCCAGTAGCATTATGCAATGTCCAGAAGTGTTAAGAATGATTGTGTCACCTCTGAATATGTTAATTTTTATTGTGCACTAACCCTCTAATGAGTTGTTTCGAGTTTGGTGTGGAGGAAGTTTTCAAGGGTCAAGAGAGGAGGATGATATACTATGATCAAGAAGAGTGAAAGCTCTAAGCTTGGGGATGCCCCGGTGGTTCACCCCTGCATATATCAAGAAGACTCAAGCGTCTAAGCTTGGGGATGCCCAAGGCATCCCCTTCTTCATCGACAAATTATCAGGTTCCTTCTCCTGAAACTATATTTTTATTCCGTCACATCTTATGCACTTTACTTGGAGCGTCTGTATGTTTCTTGTTTTTTTTTGTTTGAATAAATGCTTGTGTGGGAGAGAGACACGCTCCGCTGGTTCGTATGAACACATGTGTTCTTAGCTTTTAATTTTCATGGCGAAGGTTGAAACTGCTTCGTTAATTATTATATGGTTGGAATTGGAAAATGCTACATGTAGTAATTGGTATGATGTCTTGAATAACTTGATACTTGGCAATTGTTGTGCTCTTGTTTAAGCTCTTGCATCATATACCTTACACCTATTAGTGAAGAGATACATAGAGCTTGTTAAAATTTGGTTTGCATGAGTGGTTTCTCTAGAGTCTAGATATTTTCTAGTAAGATGTTTGAACAACAAGGAAGACGATGTATAGTTTTATAATGCTTGTAATATGTCTTTTATGTGAGTTTTGCTGTACTAGTTCGTGCTTGTGTTTGCTTCAAACAACCTTGCTAGCCTAAACCTTGTATCGAGAGGGAATACTTCTCATGCATCCAAATCCTGAGCCAAACAGCACTATGCCATTTGTGTCCACCATACCTACCTACTACATGGTATTTCTCCGCCATTCCAAAGTAAATTGCTTGGGTGCTACCTTTAAAATTCCATCATTCACCTTTGCAATATATAGCTCATGGGACAAATAGCTTAAAAACTATTGTGGTATTGAATATGTAATTATGCACTTTATCTCTTATTAAGTTGCTTGTTGTGCGATAACCATGTTCATCGGGGACGCCATCAACTATTCATTGTTGAATTTCATGTGAGTTGCTATGCATGTCCGTCTTTTCTGAAGTAAGAGAGATCTACCACCCTATGGTTAAGCATGCATATTGTTAGAGAAGAACATTGGGCCGCTAACTAAAGCCATGATCCATGGTGGAAGTTTCAGTTTTGGACATATATCCTCAATCTCAAATGAGAAAATTATTAATTGTTGTTACATGCTTATGCATAAAAGAGGAGTCCATTATCTGTTGTCTATGTTGTCCCGGTATGGATGTGTAAGTTGAAGAATAATCAATAGCGAGAAATCCAATGCGAGCTTTCTCCTTAGACCTTTGTACGAGCGGCATAGAGGTACCCCTTTGTGACACTTGGTTAAAACATGTGCATTGTGATGATCCGGTAGTCCAAGCTAATTAGGACAAGGTGCGGGCACTATTAGTATACTATGCATGAGGCTTGCAACTTGTAAGATATAATTTACATGATACATATGCTTTATTACTACCGTTGACAAAATTGTTTCATGTTTTCAAAATCAAAGCTCTAGCACAAATATAGCAATCGATGCTTTTCCTCTATGGAGGACCATTCTTTTACTTTCAATGTTGAGTCAGTTCACCTATCTCTCTCCACCTCAAGAAGCAAACATTTGTGTGAACTCGTGCATTGATTCTTACATACTTGCTTATTGCATTTGTTATATTGCTCTGCATTGACAACTATCCATGAGATATACATGTTACAAGTTGAAAGCAACCGCTGAAACTTAATCTTCCATTGTGTTGCTTCAATGTCTCTACTATGAATTTATTGCTTTATGAGTAACTCTTATGCAAGACTTATTGATGCTTGTCTCGAAAGTACTATTCATGAAAAGTCTTTGCTATATGATTCAATTGTTTACTCATTGCATTTACATTGTTTCGAATCGCTGCATTCATCTCATATGCTTTACAATGGTATGATTAAGATTATGTTGGTAGCATGTCACCTCAGAAATTATCTTTTATCGTTTACCTACTCGAGGACGAGTAGGAACTAAGCTTAGGGATGCTGATACGTCTCCAACGTATCTATAATTTCCGATGTTCCATGCTTGTTTTATGACAATACCAACATGTTGTGTTCACACTTTATATCATTTTTATGCGTTTTCCGGAACTAACCTATTGACGAGATGCCGAGAGGCCGCTTGCTCGTTTTCTCGCTGTTTTTGGTTTCAGAAATCCTAGTAACGAAATATTCTCGGAATCGGACGAAATCAACGCCCAAGTTCCTATTTTCATCGGAAGCATCCAGAACACCCGGGAAGGACCAGAGGGGAGCCCTGGGGGCCCCACACCACACCCCGGCGCGGCCAGGGGGGGGGCGCGCCCCCCTATAGTGTGGGCCCTCCAGAGACCCTCCGACTCCGATTCTTCGCCTATTTAAGCCGTCGTGACCTAAAACTTCGATACCAATTGACGAAACTCCAGAAAGACTCCAGGGGCGCTGCCACCGTCGCGAAACTCCAATTCGGGGGACAGAACTCTGTTCCGGCACGCCGCCGGGACGGGGAAGTGCCCCCGGAAGGCTTCTCCATCGACACCGCTGCCATCTCCACCGCCATCTTCATCACCGCTGCTACTCCCATGAGGAGGGAGTAGTTCTCCATCGAGGCTCGGGGCTGTACCAGTAGCTATGTGGTTAATCTCTCTCCATGTACTTCAATACAATGATCTCATGAGCTGCTTTACATGATTGAGATTCATATGAGTTTTGTATCACAATTCATCTATGTGCTACTCTAGTGATGTTATTAAAGTAGTTCTATTCCTCCCTGCACGTGTGTAAAGGTGACTAGTGTGTGCACCGTGTGGTTCTTGTCGTAGGCTATGATCATGATCTCTTGTAGATTGTAGAGTTAATTATCATTATGATGGTATTGATGTGATCTATCTGGTTATGTTGATCTATCTTACACTATAAGGTTACTTAAATATGAACAAATTGTGGAGCTTGTTAACTCCGGCATTGAGGGTTCGTGTAATCCTACGCAATGCGTTCATCATCCAACAAGAGTGTAGAGTATGCATTTATCTATTCCGTTATGTGATCAATGTTGAGAGTGTCCACTAGTGAAAGTGTAATCCCTAGGCCTTGTTCCTAAATACTCGCTGAGTTACTACTGCTTGTTTACTCGTTTTCTTGCGTTACTACCGCTGCAATACTACCACCATCAACTCCACGCCAGACAAGCTATTTTCCGGCACCGTTGCTACTCGCTCATACTTATTCATACCACCTGTATTTCACTATCTCTTCGCCGAACTAGTGCACCTATTAGGTGTGTTGGGGACACAAGAGACTTCTTGCTTTGTGGTTGCGGTGGTTGCACGAGAGGGATATCTTTGACCTCTTCCTCCCCGAGTTCGATAAACCTTGGGTGATCCACTTAAGGGAAAACTTGCTGCTGTTCTACAAACCTCTGCTCTTGGAGGCCCAACACTGTCTACAGGAAAGGAGGGGGAACGTAGACATCACCTTCCTATACGGTAGGACATAGGAGCGCCAGAAATGTGCCGAAACGGAAACTTAAAGAATCAACATTTCGGCGCAACGTTGGCAACTCATTTTCAACGCCAACACACACAAGCACAAGCACAAACACAACATATATATATATATATATATATATATATATATATATATATATATATATATTTATATATATATGTATATGCCACACACGAGCTTTTGCTTCAAATGTCCATTATATATCGATTTCATTCCTCAATTTGTTCATTAATCACCTATTTGTTTGATATATTCGTCAACGAGATCGAGACGTCGCGCCGCGGCCACGACGTATGGAAGCCGACTTTCTAGATCTAGATCTATATTAAGTGTTCAATGCGGGATAGTAGATCTAGATCTACATAGGGGGATGTGGGAGATGCATGTTGGAAGGGAAGATTTGCTCAAAAAATATGATTTTGTTTGGTCAAATTAGCTAAATTGGGGATAGGAATAGGCAAAAATGAGCTGGGTTGGGAGAAGGCTCGGGTTTGTGTGGAGAAGTGGAGTGAGTGAGTGTGTGAGTGAGTGTGCTGGTTGGTGGCTGAAATAAGTCCCAGGTTATTGCCGGCGCACCTGGACCATGGTGCGCCGGCAATATATGCACCTTCCGGCTATAGTTGCTCCGGGCCAGGCCCAGGAAACGCTGCCGGCGCACCAGCCCAGGAGCGCGCCGGCAACAACAAATTACCGCCGGCGCGCTCCTGGGCTGGTGCGCCGGTAGCGTTTCCTGGGCCTGGCCCAAATCGGCCGAGCCCCTTCCAAACTTTGTCCCCGGCGCGTCATTTCCCAAGGTGCGCCGGCAGTATGCCTCCATCGCCGGCGCGGCGGAAAAGGGGTGCGCCGGCAACACTTTCCACCGGCGCACGTGCAAGGTGGTGTGCCGACACATATTGCCTCCACCTATAGGATTTTTCCTAGTAGTGTTTGGTGACCGCCCGCTCTCGGCGCCACCCCTCCTCGACTCGCCGCAACAATGCGCACCTCCGATGCCTCCTCGCTTGTCCCGGCTCGCTCCACAACCTCGAGGCCGTGCTCGACTTCCTCTGCATTCGCACAGATGCAGCACGCCTCTGCTTCATCCCCATCGCCCCCGACGGCCTCCGGCCCCATCCGTTCCATGTCGACCACCCCGGTGAGCGCCGCGCCCAAATCCATCCTCTTTTCTTTGCTCTTCCGCCGCCCGCTGTTGGTCACCGACGCCGTTTCTCTCCGCCGCGCGGGTGTACAGGTTCAGTATCATCAGAAAGAACCAGCGCACAAGGTTGCCACGTTGGCGCCACGTTGGCGTTGTGGGTCCCAACCATCAGAGACCGTGTCTAGCAGCACCCAGGGTGAGAAACCCCCCAACCCAGATCTGCATTTTTTGCAATCTAGTCCCTGCATGTATCAATTCGTCAACCCGCGGTCCTCTTTCCTGTCTCTCTTTTGACTTTTGATAACCCCCTGAATCTTTTACAAAATAACCCAGGCCCCCTGAATCCGATCTGGTTTTTAGATCCTTTTGAAATTAAATGAAGGCCCCTGGCCCTTTTTAAAATGTTTAAAATTCAAACTTTAATAACTTTTACATGGCAATTCCAAATAACAAGTGGTATGTATGAAAGTTGATCAGAAAAATGTGCTGAACATGAATATGCCATCCATTCATCTGTTTGCATCTTGCATCATGTCGTTCATTGATGATCATGTATTTTCACCCCTAATGACAAAGCTGGAGTTTTTCGGACACCGCCTAGGGTTTCCCCCGCTCCGTTTAATTTTGATGTAGCGCACCCCTGCCATGTTGTGTCATGCTAATCAATATTTAACCTTGACGGTACAAATGCAACTCGAACCTAAATATTGCTTTTCCGGGGTTCCGACTCCGATTAAATTGGATAAGTGCTTCGTATCATCGTTGCCATGCCATGCATACATATCATCTTGAGCATGTTGATTCTTCTGTCGTAGTAGTAAGACTTGCATACGTTATGTGTTCCAGCATTTGCTTCTTCCCGGATAGGATCGCGAAGTGGTGGTGAGATACGACAAGTCTTTCGGCTATTTCTCGGAAATCTTAACAGGCAAGCATTTCCTAAACTCCTGTCTCTGCAGGAGTCGCTCACCTATTTTATTTTGCCTTCTCCCTTACGTTATCCTTGAGTTGCGTTCTTGTCACGTTCCCTATCCACATGTTACCTCAAGCATCCCATAATGCCCCAACCACCCTCCTACCGCTGTTGTTGGTTTATCAGGTCTGCCTTGCAAGTCATAGTGCATGCAAACTGTTTATATCTTGTTACCGTTATTGTTATCTTATCGGGTTATCTGTTCAATTGTTGGCAGGTTATCACATGCTACATCAGTTGTTGGAGATAATCATGATCTACTTAATTGTTAACAACTAAAATTGTAAGCAGTGGCATCTGTGAGCCTTTTTGTGAAAGCATCATATCTTTGTCTCGCTAATGTCCCCCCTAGGACCCGAGTTCTTGTTATCTGCTCCGAAATTGAGCGTTCTACCCGTACGTGGGGATGTTTATCGGGACCCCCCTCACCCATTACCTTTTCTCAAGTCGGTTGAAAAGGGGGCCACAACCTTGGTTTTATTTTCCTATGCCATGTATGCCATGCTTTACTTACTGTTTCCTTCGGGTGTTTACATTCTGTTGCCTTTGGGTGTTTATATTCTGTATTGTACCCTGCGGGACGTTTAGCGAAAGCGTGTGGTTCGCACGCCTAGTCACCGTCGCAAACCCTGAATCCGCTTCGGAGTGCGGCCGAACTTCGATACGGGTAGCTTAGTCGGGTGGCCTCCCTAGACTTTCTTGTTGATCTGGGAACGGTCTTGTTGTGAGACTTCATTGTCGCTAGGTGTGGTAGATCATGCGTATGGTTACATTTGGGCAACCCCTGCAGGGTGTACATCTTATCGATAAGCCGTGTCCACGGTTATGGACAACTTGGAGCTGTATAGCTTGATCATAGAATACCTTACACCTTTATGTTGCTACTAATAATCTATTAATAACTTGCGTAGTAGTTTAGCATTACTACAACCGATACCTAATAAAACTTGTCAACAGTGTGAGTGCCCTTGTAAGTACTTCCTTAGCGAAGGGGGGAACACATCGGCTGGGTTATGTTTGCAGAGTATATAATTGTTAGTTGTGCGCTCTCTCACCTTCTCTGATAGACAACTGTTGTAGAGTGTCTCTATAGGTTTTTAGTGCTTGCGTGCTGCTGCTTAACCCCACCATATTGCCTATGAAGTTTCTCTTGCATCCTCTAAGCCCCGTGCGTGCCTCAAGTACAAAGGACGACTGGTTGACGAATGCTATACGTATTGAAGTCTTGTTAAGTACGAACCCGTACTTATTGCTGCTTTGGGACATAACCGGGCAGGTATGAAGACCGGTGCGATGAAGAATGACATTAGCAAGGTTACCCTTCCGTCTTGGCCTGGGCAGGGTTATGTACGCCATTGGTTATTGATACGTCCAATTTGCATCACTATTTTTTATTATAATCTACTATTATTTATTGATATATTTCATATTTAGACATGATACTTATGTTATTTTATCTATTTTTGCATGTTTGATGATTTTCACAGGATTTGCTGTCGGAGCTGGAATTCTGCTGGAAAAGTGGTCATCACGGTACCATACTTCGCAACATCAGAAAATTCCAGAAACTTTCACGAAGATCTTATTTTCCCGGATGACGGAGATAGCTAGAAGGAGGACCTGAGGGGGGCCACCATTGGGAAATACAATGCCCAGGCGTGGACCCTACCCTGGCCACGCCTGGGGCATGTATGGCCACCCTGGCCCACATCTAACGCCGCCCTTTCGCGTATATCATCCCCACGAAAACCTAAGATCGGGGGCAGCTAGCAGATATATTCCACCGCCGTTACGAGGCGAAAAACACCAGAGAGAGAAAAGCTCTCCAATAGATAAGAATCTGCCGGGGGAAATTCCCTCCCAGAGGGGAAAATTTTCGCCATCGCCACCACCATCGAGCTGGACTTCATCGTGATCATCATCCTCATCATTTCCACCATCAGCACCATCATCACCGCCATCTCCACCTCGTCCCGCTGTAACTATTTGGGTTGTACCTCGCATATTTCGAAGGGGAAACTCTCCCGGTATTGATTACTTGTTGTATTTGATGCTATTGATTTAAACCATAGGATTAAGGTTTATGTCCATATTGTTATTCATCATTATATACCCACTTATCATGTTCCATATGTTGTCCCGTGAGTAGTTCATTTAGTTCTTGAGGACATGGGAGAAGTCTTATGTTAGTAGTGGAGCTATGTGAGTAATATGTATTGATATGATATTTAAGTTGTGGTGTTATTGTTCTAGTGGTATCAGGTGAACATCGACTACACAATACTTCGCCTTTATGGACCTAGGGGAATGCATCGTGTATTTGGCTACAAATTGCGGGGTTGCCGGAGCGACATAAACCTGAACCCCCGTTAGGAAACCATTGCATGAGGGAGCGTACGATCTCAGAGTTTAAGGTTGTAGTTAGATTTTATCTTAATTACTGATGGCGTGTATTTCACACGTTCGTTGGGCAACCCCAAGAGGAAGGTATGATGAGCACAGCAGCAAGTTTTCCCTCAGAAAGAAACCAAGGTTTATCGAACCAGGAGGAGCCAAGAAGCACGTTGAAGGTTGATGGCGGCGGGATGTAGTGCGGCGCAACACCGAGATTCCGGCGCCAACGTGGAACCTGCACAACACAACCAAACTACTTTGCCCCAACGAAACAGTGAGGTTGTCAATCTCACCGGCTTGCTTGTAACAAAGGATTAACCGTATTGTGTGGAAGATGATTGTTTGCGAGAGAAAACAGTAAAAACAAGTATTGCAATGAGATTGTATTTCGATAAAGAGAATTGGACCGGGGTCCACAGTTCACTAGAGGTGTCTCTCCCATAAGACGAACAAGCATGTTGGGTGAACAAATTACAGTTGGGCAATTGACAAATAAAGAGAGCATGACAATGCACATACATATCATGATGAGTATAGTGAGATTTAATTGGGCATTACGACAAAGTACATAGACCGCCATCCAACTGCATCTATGCCTAAAAAGTCCACCTTCGAGTTATCATCCGAACCCCTCCGGTATTAAGTTGCAAGCAACGAGACAATTGCATTAAGTATGGTGCGTAATGTAATCAACAACTACATCCTTAGACATAGCATCAATGTTTTATCCCTAGTGGCAACGAGCACAACACAACCTTAGAACTTTACATCACTCTGTCCTGGTGTCAATGCAGGCATGAACCCACTATCGAGCATAAGTACTCCCTCTTGGAGTTAAAAGCATCTACTTGGCCAGAGCATCTACTAATAACGGAGAGCATGCAAGATCATAAACAACACATAAGCATAACTTTGATAATCAACATAACAAGTATTCTCTATTCATCGGATCCCAACAAACGCAACATATAGAATTACATATAGATGATCTTGATCATGATAGGCAGCTCACAAGATCCGACAATGATAGCACAATGGGGAGAAGACAACCATCTAGCTACTGCTATGGACCCATAGTCCAGGGGTAGACTACTCACACATCACTCCGGAGGCGGCCATGGCGGCGTAGAGTCCTCCGGGAGATGAATCCCCTCTCGGCGAGGGTGCCGGAGGCGATCTCCGGGATCCCCCGAGATGGGATCGGCGGCGACGGCGTCTCGGTAATGTTTTCCGTATCGTGGCTCTCGGTGCGGGGGTTTCGTCACGGAGGCTATTTGTAGGCGGAAGGGCAAGTCGAGAGGCGGCACGGGGGGCCCACACCACGGGCCGGCGCGGCCGGGGGTGGGGCCGCGCCGCCCTAGGGTTTGGCCACCCCGTGGCCCCTCTTCGTCTCGTCTTCGGTCTTCCGGAAGCTTCGTGAGAAAATAGGCCTCCGGGCTTTTATTTCGTCCAATTCCGAGAATATTTCTTTACTAGGATTTCGAAACCAAAAACAGCAGAAAACGACAATCGGCACTTCGGCATCTTGTTAATAGGTTAGTTCCGGAAAATGCACGAATATGACATAAAGTGTGCATAAAACATGTAGATAACATCGGTAATGTGGCATGGAACACAAGAAATTATCGATACGTTGGAGACGTATCGGCATCCCCAAGCTTAGTTCTGCTCGTCCCGAGCGAGGTAAAACGATAACAAAGATAATTTCGGAGTGACATGCCATCATAATCTTGATCATACTATTTGTAAAGCATATGTAGAGAATGCAGCGATCAAAACAATGGTGATGACATGAGTAAACAAGTGAATCATAAAGCAAAGACTTTTCATGAATAGCACTTCAAGACAAGCATCAATAAGTCTTGCATAAGAGTTAACTCATAAAGCAATAATTCAATGTAAAGGTATTGAAGCAACACAAAAGAAGATTAAGTTTCAGCGGTTGCTTTCAACTTGTAACATGTATATCTCATGGATATTGTCAACATAGAGTAATATAATAAGTGCAATAAGCGAATATGTAGGAATCAATGCACAGTTCACACAAGTGTTTGCTTCTTGAGGTGGAGAGAAATAGGTGAACTGACTCAACATTGAAAGTAAAAGAATGGTCCTCATAGAGGAAAAGCATTGATTGCTATATTTGTGCTAGAGCTTTGATTTTGAAAACATGAAACAATTTTGTCAACGGTAGTAATAAAGCATATGCATCATGTAAATTATATCTTATAAGTTGCAAGCCTCATGCATAGTGTACTAATAGTGCCCGCACCTTGTCCTAATTAGCTTGGACTACCTGGATTATCACCGCAATACATATGCTTTAACCAAGTATCACAAAGGGGTACCTCTATGCCGCTCTGTACAAAGGTCTAAGGAGAAAGCTCGCATTTGGATTTCTCGCTTTTGATTATTCTCAACTTAGACATCCATACCGGGACAACATAGACAACGAGATAATGGACTCCTCTTTTAATGCTTTAAGCATTCAACAACAATTAATTCTTTTCTCATTAGAGATTTGAGGATGTTTGTCCAAAACTGAAACTTCCACCATGGAACATGGCTTTAGTTAGCGGCCCAATGTTCTTCTCTCACAATATGCATGCTCAAACCATTCAACTCGGTGTAGATCGCCCTTACTTCGGACAAGACGAACATGCATAGCAACTCACATGAAATTCAACAATGAGTTGATGGCGTTCCCCGAGTAAACATGGTTATCGCACAACAAGCAACTTAATAAGAGATAAAGTGCATAATTACATATTCAATACCACAATAGTTTTTAAGCTATTTGTCCCATGAGCTATATATTGCAAAGGTGAATGATGGAATTTTAAAGGTAGCACTCAAGCAATTTACTTTGGAATGGCTGGAAAATACCATGTAGTAGGTAGGTATGGTGGACACAAATGGCATAGTGGTTGGCTCAAGTATTTTGGATGCATGAGAAGTATTCCCTCTCGATACAAGGCTTAGGCTAGCAAGGTTGTTTGAAGCAAACACAAGGATGAATGGTACAGCAAAACTCACATAAAAGACATATTGAAAACATTATAAGACTCTACACCGTCTTCCTTGTTGTTCAAACTCAATACTAGAAATTATCTAGACCTTAGAGAAACCAAATATGCAAACCAAATTTTAGCATGCTCTATGTATTTCTTCATTAATGGGTGCAAAGCATATGATGCAAGAGCTTAAACATGAGCACAACAATTGCCAGGTATCACATTACCCAAGACATTTATAGCAATTACTACATGTATCATTTTCCAATTCCAACCATATAACAATTTAACGAAGGAGAAACTTCGCCATGAATACTATGAGTAGAAACCAAGGACATACTTGTCCATATGCTACAGCGGAGTGTGTATCTCTCCCATAAAGTGAATGCTAGGATCCATTTTATTCAAACAAAACAAAAACAAAAACAAATCGACGCTCCAAGAAAAAGCACATAAGATGTGGCCGAATAAAAATGTAGTTTCGGGGGAGGAACCTCGATAATTTGTTGATGAAGAAGGGGATGCCTTGGGCATCCCCAAGCTTAGACGCTTGAGTCTTCTTGATATATGCAGGGGTGAACCGCCGGGTGCATCCCCAAGCTTAGAGCTTTCACTCTTCTTGATCATGTTGCATCATACTCCTCTCTTGACCCTTGAAAACTTTCTCCACACCAAACTCGAAACAACTCATTAGAGGGTTAGTGCACAATATAAATTGACATATTCAGAGGTGACACAATCATTCTTAACACTTCTGGACATTGCATAATGCTACTGGACATTAGTGGATCAAAGAAATTCATCCAACATAGCGAAAGAGGCAATGCGAAATAAAAGGCAGAATCTGTCAAAACAGAACAGTTCGTATTGACGAATTTTAAAATGGCACCAGACTTGCTCAAATGAAAATGCTCAAATTGAATGAAAGTTGCGTACATATCTCAGGATCATGCACGTAAATTGGCATAATTTTCTGAGCTTCCTGCAGGGCAGTGGGCTCAGATTCGTGACAGCAAAGAAATCTG
This sequence comes from Lolium rigidum, assembly GCF_022539505.1. NCBI lineage: Eukaryota > Viridiplantae > Streptophyta > Magnoliopsida > Poales > Poaceae > Lolium > Lolium rigidum. Next base: position 201,762,929 of record NC_061511.1, on the reverse strand, counting down.
GAATTGCGCAGTAATCCAAATCTAGTACTTACTTTTCTATCAACGGCTTAACTTGGCACAACAAAACTCAAAACTAAGATAAGGAGAGGTTGCTACAGTAGTAAACAACTTCCAAGACACAAAATAAAAACAAAGTACTGTAGGTAAAAACATGGGTTGTCTCCCATAAGCGCTTTTCTTTAACGCCTTTCAGCTAGGCGCGAAAGTGTGTATCAAGTATTATCGAAGGGTGGTACTTCTACAGCGGGGTGTGGGCTTTTCTCAACCAGGCATATTATATTAGATACATAAGTTTCAGCATCTCCCTTTTCATTAGTCTTAGGCGTGCTACTCTCATCAAACAAATTTTCAGGAACAAGCCAAGCATAGTTATTTTCTAGTGCATCATTCATAGCTAGGAGCTTACATGGTATTGGTGCTTTGATCTCCCCTCCATCATCAATATCATTAGTGTATCTTATTCTATCCATATCCATCTTTTCAAGGAGACTAACAAAATTAGTAGGAGAACCAAGCATATTGAATTTAGCAAATACCTTTCTAGCTTCTCTTGCTAGACCACCAAATTCTCTAAGAAGGGTTTCTAATACAAAATCTTTCTTTTCCCCTTCTTCCATATCACCAAGTGTGAAAAACATGTGTTGGATTATAGGATTAAGATTAACAAATTTAGTTTCCAACAAGCGAACTAAATGCGCAGCAGCAATTTCATAAGTAGGCGCAAGATCTACCAAGTGTCTATCTTCAAAATTTTCAATGGTACTAACATGGTTGAAGAATTCTTCTATATTATTTCTCCCAACTATAGACCCACGTCCTACCGGTATGTTCTTTGTGGTAAAATCAAAAGGAAACATGATGAAATAAGTAAAGTAAATGCAAGTAAACTAATTTTTTTGTGTTTTCGATATAGCAAACAAGATAGCAAATAAAGTAAAACTAGCAACTAATTTTTTTGTATTTTGATTTAGTGCAGCAAACAAAGTAGTAAATAAAATAAAGCAAGACAAAAACAAAGTAAAGAGATTGAGAAGTGGAGACTCCCCTTGCAGCGTGTCTTGATCTCCCCGGCAACGGCGCCGTGAAAATATGCTTGATGGCGTGTATTTCACACGTTCGTTGGGCAACCCCAAGAGGAAGGTATGATGAGCACAGCAGCAAGTTTTCCCTCGAAAAGAAACCAAGGTTTATCGAACCAGGAGGAGCCAAGAAGCACGTTGAAGGTTGATGGCGGCGGGATGTAGTGCGGCGCAACACCGGAGATTCCGGCGCCAACGTGGAACCCGCACAACACAACCAAACTACTTTGCCCCAACGAAACAGGTGAGGTTGTCAATCTCACCGACTTGCTCGTAACAAAGGATTAACCGTATTGTGTGGAAGATGATTGTTTGCGAGAGAAAACAGTAAAAACAAGTATTGCGAGTAGATTGTATTTCAGTAAAGAGAATTGGACCGGGGTCCACGAGTTCACTAGAGGTGTCTCTCCCATAAGACGAACAGCATGTTGGGTGAACAAATTACAGCTTGGGCAATTGACAAATAAAGAGAGCATGACAATGCACATACATATCATGATGAGTATAGTGAGATTTAATTGGGCATTACGACAAAGTACATAGACCGCCATCCAACTCGCATCTATGCCTAAAAAGTCCACCTTCGAGGTTATCATCCGAACCCCTCCGGTATTAAGTTGCAAGCAACGGACAATTGCATTAAGTATGGTGCGTAATGTAATCAACAACTACATCCTTAGACATAGCATCAATGTTTTATCCCTAGTGGCAACGAGCACAACACAACCTTAGAACTTTCTCGTCACCGTCCTGGTGTCAATGCGGGCATGAACCCACTATCGAGCATAAGTACTCCCTCTTGGAGTTAAAAGCATCTACTTGGCCAGAGCATCTACTAATAACGGAGAGCATGCAAGATCATAAACAACACATAAGCATAACTTTGATAATCAACATAACAAGTATTCTCTATTCATCGGATCCCAACAAACGCAACATATAGAATTACATATAGATGATCTTGATCATGATAGGCAGCTCACAAGATCCGACAATGATAGCACAATGGGGAGAAGACAACCATCTAGCTACTGCTATGGACCCATAGTCCAGGGGTAGACTACTCACACATCACTCCGGAGGCGGCCATGGCGGCGTAGAGTCCTCCGGGAGATGAATCCCCTCTCCGGCAGGGTGCCGGAGGCGATCTCCAGGATCCCCCGAGATGGGATCGGCGGCGACGGCGTCTCAGTAATGTTTTCCGTATCGTGGCTCTCGGTACTGGGGGTTTCGTCACGGAGGCTATTTGTAGGCGGAAGGGCAAGTCGAGAGGCGGCACGGGGGGCCCACACCACAGGCCGGCGCGGCCAGGGGTGGGGCCGCGCCGCCCTAGGGTTTGGCCACCCCGTGGCCCCTCTTCGTCTCGTCTTCGGTCTTCTCGGAAGCTTCGTGAGAAAATAGGCCTCCGGGCTTTTATTTCGTCCAATTCCGAGAATATTTCTTTACTAGGATTTCTGAAACCAAAAACAGCAGAAAACAAGAATCGGCACTTCGGCATCTTGTTAATAGGTTAGTTCCAGAAAATGCACGAATATGACATAAAGTGTGCATAAAACATGTAGATAACATCAGTAATGTGGCATGGAACACAAGAAATTATCGATACGTTGGAGACGTATCAATTACCTTCTTGTAGTTGCAGATGCTTGCAAGGGGTTTAATCATAAGTATGTATTACCCTAGTAAGGGTAGTGCATTAGCATAGGTTCACCCACACAACACTTACCATACCAATAGAGATTATTCACGGATGCGACGCGAAAGCACTTGACATAAAACCTCCCGTGTGTCCTCGGGAATGTTTGGTCGATATAAGTAGAACAACCGGCTTGTCCTTTGTGCTAAAAAGGATTGGGCCACTTGCTGCAATTATTATTGCCGCCTTTTATTTACTCGCATTTTATTTATTTGCAATATCAAATACCCCTGAAAACCCGTTTGCTGGTGTTTACAGAGAATCCTTCATTGAAACTGCTCATCAACACCTTCTGCTCCTCGTTGGGTTCGATACTCTTATTTATCGAAAGTACTACGATACACCCCTTATACTTTTGGGTCATCAAGACTATTTTCTGGCACCGTTGCCGGGGAGTGAAGCGTTATTGAAAAGCAGAATCGGTAAAGGCAATTTTACTGTAAGTGCTGTTTTTCTTCTTTGGACTCCTTATTTGGGTTTGTTCCTACCTCTGCTATGGTAGTGGACAAATCACCACAAGCTCAAGTTGATCCTTTTAAAATACCTATGAAAATTGTGGAACGTGTTATGAATAACTGCTATTCAGGAGATGGAACTGTCCATACGGGCGATCATTTGCTTTTTATACATGAATTATGCGAGTTGTTCAAGTGTGTTGGTATTACTATGGACAAAGTGAAGAGGAAATTATTCTCATTATTGCTTTGTGGAAGAGCTGCAGAGTGGTATAAGCTGATGCGGAATGGCCGATCTATTGGATGGGAGGAAATTGTCCCTCTCTTTTACTCCAAGTTTTATCCTCCAAGTGAGATACATAAAGATCGGAATCAAATATATAATTTCTGGCCTCAAGATGGAGAAAGTTTTGCCTAAGCGTGGGGGAGATTGAAGTCACTAATGCTCAAATGCCCCATTCATGAGCTCAAAAGTAAAATTATTACTAATAACTTCTATGCGACGCTTTCTCTACATGATAAATATTTATTGGATGCTTCTTGTTCTAGATGATTTACCAAGATGAACGAAGAAGCTAAATGGGATCTTCTCGACCGTATTCAAGAAAATACTGAAGGGCAGGAAATGATAAAGTAAGAAAATCAGGCATTAATTATGATTATGAATGCATTAAAACTCTTATGAAAACTGATTACTTCCATGATGCTACTGCTGATTATGGAGTTGAGTCCCAAACTCTTGCAAATCTATATAAGGTGTTTGCTTCTTATTATGATATTCCAAAAGGGGAATGGAGTAATTTCATGCGCCTTATAAAGACATTATTAGCAGTGTTCCTTCTAATGTTGTCGAGATCAGTACCACTGATGGCGTTCTACCTGAACTTTATATTGAAAAGATGCCTTTCCCTGCTAAGGTAAAAGAGCATTCTATTTTGTCTACTGTGGTTAGTAAAAATAAAAAGAAAGTTTCAGAACCCAATGAGAAAATTAATGTTGAACCTGCAGTAGAATAGTAAAAGAACTTGTTACTAAAAATGTAGAAGATGAACATACTGATTTTTGTGAAGATGCTTCTAATATTGTTTCGCATCCTAATAAGACTCGAAAGGCTAGTGTTCCAATGCTTTCTGTCAAAATAGGTGATCATTGTTATTATGGATTATGTAATATTGGAGCAAGCTCCAGTGCTATCCATTATGAGCTTTACAAGGAGATTAGGCATGAATACGGACCGTGTGAACTGGAAGATATTGATGTGGCTATTCAGCTCGCCAACAGGGAAATTGTTTATCCAATTGGTATTGTGAGAGGTGTGGAAGTCTTATGTGCTAAGGTTAAATATCCCACTGATTTTCTTGTGCTTGGGATGGCTTCTAGTAAGTATTGGCCTATTATATTTGGTAGACCTTTCTTGAACACTTGCGGTGCTATTATAGACTGCAGGAAAGAGAAAATTCATACGAGAGTCTTATGAGTTTAATTTTTCCAAGTTTACTAAAGTTCCTTTGGAAGTCGATTTACCTAATGAAGATTTTAAAGTTAGACAACTTGCTTCTATTGCTCTTGCTCCTAACAATGCCTTGCAGCAATATATGGAGGAGCACGCGAGTGATGTTTTTATGCAGGAAAGAAATGAGGTCGATGATATATTTCTTCGTCAACCGGAGATACTTAAACACGATCTACCCGTGGAGGATTTGGGCACCACTATGCCTCCTAAAGAGGATCCAGATTTTGATTTAAAGCCTTTACCTGAGGATCTTAAATATTCTTATATAGATGATAAGAAAATATATCTTTTGTAAGGGGGAAGGGTTTGTAACATCCCAAAATTTTCAAATCAATAAAGAGTTTCCCTTTCCATTATTCAAATTTTGGAGCCAACAAAAACTTAAAATTTAATCGCTTTGTGTACATAGAGTTAATGCATATTTGTTGTGATCTTGCCATGATGCTTGCTTGAGTGTTTACCAATGTTGCTAAAATCCTAAACCATGATACTTTGATCAAAGAGAAACAAAAAAAATTGGAAAAGAAAATAAAAATGACATCACATATGAGCCTATGGCTATTTTTGCAAAACTTTAACCTAGGCCATTTTAACTTGTGCCAAAGGTTTGGAAACCTTACTAAACCAATAATAACAACTTTTGAATCAAGGAAATGCAAAGCAAATCAAAAGAAATAGCAAAACACACTCACATAAGATAATAGTCAAATCTGACTAGGTACCCACTTTGAGCCCCTGTATTAAGAGATTTCTAAACCAAACTTGCTCAACTCTTTGTACCTCATCCAAGACCTCATCAAGGTGAACACTTTTGGTGTTGACCACTTTGACTGGTTCCTTTTCAATTGCTTAATATAAGGATGCAAAGTGGCAACACCAAAACAGAATCAAGCTCACAACCATTTTGGATTTTTCAAAACTTGGTCCATTTTGCACACCACCACCACCAACAGAAGCCAAACAATATTTGAATCACACTCATGCAAAAGTTTGGAAAAATTCAAAAATAATCTTCATGCGGCCATTTCATCGAACACATGGTGTGCACCAATCTGCCAACCCTAGACATGCTATTAACCAGCAGGTTTTAGCCTCAACCATCCAATCTAGGTCATCATTATCTTCCTGGTTGACTCCTTGGACAATGGCAGGCCTTGGTACCCCCTGTACCTTGATGAAATTAACCAAACCATGCCATGCCGTGGTGGTCATGGCACACCACATGCCATCTCCCTCTCCACTCCCATCTAACCTATGTCACCGTGTCCTTGACCCTCCTCTCACTTGCCTGAGCCCAATAGACACCTCCCTCGACCAAGGAGAAGCCAGCATTAGCCAGCCCAGGACGTGTCCGTGACGTCCAGAGCATGCCAGACACCGACGTGTGCACGGCCGGAGCGCGCCAGAGCACGCACTCGCCTCGTCACTGCTGACCTCTCCTTGACCTCTCCTTCTGCACCGTGCATCACTACGTCACCCTGTACCTCCCAGACACGCTCGCTTGCGCCGGAGAGCACGGCCGCTGTCGTCACCGTCAACGACTTTCCGCCACGGTACTACAAGCTCGCGTCACGCTCCTGCTCGCCACGGACCACCATTTTCAGTGTCGTCAAGCCCTCCATGCTCGCCATGACGTCGCCAACGCCGCTGCATCATCGCCCACTCCTCTTCGCCACTGTATCGCCGTCGCCATGCTTGACCTGCCCCGCGCGCCTCGGCACCTCGTCGTAACTATAAAAGGAGCACTCCCCCTCTCCAAATCTCCACACCATTCGCCTTCTCCCATCTCAGAACCCCTCCTCTAGCCTCGCCTCACCTCAATTTACAACATAGACCACCAATTGCTCGTAGGAGTGCTGCGGAGCCGCCGCAAAATAAGAAGAAGATTGGTGCCACCCCTGGAGACACCGCCAGTACCAGGAGAACCGTCGTCATCAACAACCTCGCTCTGCGTCGTCGCCGATCATCGCCGGACCGCCGGTGAGCCGCCGACCCCCTACCCTCGCCGTGGCCAGTACACGATCTCGTTGGAGACGACGATGACTGTGAGCCGTTGGATCTATTTCTAATCGTGCAGGCCACGTTGAAACTTACCGCTTCGGGAGTTATGACTCGCTGACGGGCGGGACCCATTGTCAGGTGGCCCGCATGTGCGAGACGCACTGCTGGGCGGGCCTTTCTCTCTTTTTTCTCTCATGGGCCCATTTTCGTTTCCCGCCTAAGCCCACGATTTGAATTTGAATTAATTCAATTAGTTTAAATTCAATACTGGTCCCATTTTCAAATTTGAATAAAACAAAATCTACTGAGCCAAATTTTATGAATTTGGTATTGTTGGAAAGCTTATGAAATTGTCTAACCAACTACACTGGTCTAAACCCTAGATTTTTTTTGTAGAACTCATGTAGTAAAAATAACAAGTCGGTACCTCTTCAAAATTCAAACAATTATTAAAAATCAACCATAACTTATTTGAGGTGATTCCAACTCTCATAATTCAAATTTCACACACTCTACATGACTATGTAAAAATATAGCATAGTTGTTACCATGATCATGGGCTAGAGCAAAATAATGTCTATGTGGCCATTTCTAGTTCATTTTACCACAAATTATTTATCAAATGGTATGAGAGGTGTCCTCTCATTTAAATCAATGTCCCAAGTAGTTCAATATGAGGTAATTACCTTAGTCTATAGAACCTCATATTTGATTACTTAGTGATATTAATTTATTTCTTTAGTAGTGTTTAAATTGCATGAGATATAGAATCTCATTTAAATCATTTTCCCAAATGGTAATTATGAAGTGTTGACCTTGGTCAACATGATCTCATACTTATTATTTGAGTTGAACAAGATTCAATGAGAGGAAATTATTTTTTCTTAAAAAGAAAACAAAGCCACTCACCATTGTTAATAATGTTGTGATGCTAGGATAGCTTGTGCAAACCATTTGTGTGTTAAGTCTAGTACTTGAGCATTGTTTGGTGATTCTATACCTCGTATCCGTTTATAGACGCTAGTACCGAGGACTACCTGGAGGAGGAGGTCTTCTACGAGGAAGAAGAAGAAAACTTTGATCACTGTACCACTCAAGGCAAGATATACTCTTGCAAGCTACCCTAATGCAAGCTCTACTTGAGCAAGGCACCAATACTATACTACTTTGTGTTTTACTTTCCAAGCCCCTGTTTTTATCTTGCAAAGTTTTTTACTTTGGTTTTCAAGGTTCACTTTTATAGTTAACTTGACTCTAGATATGGAGTAGTACAAGAACATCAAAGTTAGCCTAGAGAGCTACAAGTTAGTTAGCACCCCTCATGACTAGTTGCTAGTGCTAAAACTAAAATTAACTACTCTAGATGGGAACATGTGAATCTTTTGACTTTGAAAACCTTGGAATGATGAGTCATTCTATTAAAAGATTTTGAAGGTGAAGGTGAATTGAATGACATTGTGATTTCGATAAAAACTGATGATTTGGTTCGGATGCGATACCATTCCAATTTTAGAGTACCCCCACAATACCTGATTATGTGTAAGGCTTTAGCTGGAAATTTATGTGTCTTAGTATGGGTTCCCTCTGAACAAGCATCATAGAGGTTATGCCGAGTTTGCCTCTGTTGAAAGTGAAATGACGTGAAAAGAGTTGAATGTCTTACCCAAGCCCTGTGCAGTTCTCAGGATGGCAGATTGCTCTCACTGGGAGGCCAAACTCATGGGGGAGGTGCCTATACTAGGGTATGTAAGTGAAAGGTTAATGGTTGATGATCCGCATACTGAGTATGATTATTCAGGGCTATCCCTGACGGATGTAATCAAATGTTGTGGCACAAGTGTGCAACCTCTGCAGAGTGTAAACCTATTCGAATAGCCGTGTCCGGGGTTATGGACGGTTGGATGGCCATATTGTTCCGTTGTCAGATGATTTCTAAAAATGGTTGGTGAATTGAAAGGTGAATTTGACTTGATCACAACAGAGTTGTGGGAATGACACTAATGTTCCCACTTGAGTTAAGTTAGGAAAATGAAGAGTCTTTGATTACTAAATGCTTATGAAATAAAACTGGCTTTATGCAAATGAACCTAGAGCTTAGAATCCTCTTACTAAAATTGTTAGTACTTACACTAGTATTAGTTTGCGAGTACTTTAAAGTACTCATGGCTGTGTCCCTGGCTATTCAAATGGCCAGACTATGAAGAGGAGCAGCAGTATCAGGATATTGGATAGCAGGACGTCTACGATAACTAGGACCGTCTCCTGACGTCAAGCGTTTCCTGTGGAGTAGATGGACCACTACTACTTTGCTTCCGCTAGGTGTTTTGTAATTGATCCTTAGATCAACTTGTTGGAGATATGCCCAAGAGGCAATAATAAAGTGGTTATTATATATCTTTGTGTTTATGATAAATGTTTATATACCATGCTATAATTGTATTAACCGAAACATTGATACATGTGTGTTATGTAAACAACAAGGAGTCCCTAGTAAGCCTCTTGTATAACTAGCTTGTTGATTAATAGATGATCATAGTTTCATGATCATGAACATTGGATGTTATTAATAACAAGGTTATATCATTATGTGAATGATGTAATGGACACACCCGACTAAGCGTAGCATAAGATCATGTCATTAAGTTCAGTTGCTATAAGCTTTCGATACATAGTTACCTAGTCCTTTCAACCATGAGATCATGTAAATCACTTATACCGGAAGGGTACTTTGATTACATCAAACGCCACTGCGTAAATGGGTGGTTATAAAAGTGGGATTAAGTATTCGGAAAGTATGAGTTGAGGCATATGGATCAACAGTGGGATTTATCCATCCCGATGACAGATAGATATACTCTGGGCCCTCTTGGTGGAATGTCGTCTAATTAGCTTGCAAGCATATGAAAGGTTCATAAGAGACCACATACCACGGTACGAGTAAAGAGTACTTGTCATAAGACGAGGTTGAACGAGGTATAGAGATACCGATGATCAAACCTCGGACAAGTAAAATATCGCGTGACAAAGGGAATCGGTATCGTATGTGAATGGTTCATTTGATCACTAAGTCATTGTTGAATATGTGGGAGCCATTATGGATCTCCAGATCCCGCTATTGGTTATTGGTCGGAGAGAGGTATCAACCATGTCTGCATAGTTCGCGAACCGTAGGGTGACACACTTAAGATTTGATGTCGTTTAAGTAGATTTGGAATATGGAATGCAGTTCGAAGTTTTGTTCGGAGTCTTGGATGGGATCCAGGACATCACAAGGAGTTTCGGAATGGTCCGGAGAATAAGATTCATATATAATAAGTCATTTTATAAGTTTGAAAATGATCCGGTGCATTTATGGAAGGTTCTAGAAGGTTCTAGAAAAGTCCGGAAGAAATCACTATGGAAGGTGGAGTCCCGGAGGGACTCCACCTAGCATGGCCAGCCAACCCTAAGGGGGAGGAGTCCCAGGTGGACTCCACCTTGGTGGCCGGCCACCCCCCTCCAAGGAAAGGTGGGAGTCCCACCTTGAGTAGGAATCCCACCTTGGGTAGGTTTCCCACCATATGGAAGGTTTTGGGTTGGGGTCTTATTCGAAGACTTGTAGTCCAACTCTTGGGGGTTCCACCTATAAAAAGAGGGACAAGGGGAGGGGGCCGGCCACACCAAAGCCTCCTTGGCCGCACCCCATAGTGGCCGGCGCCCCCCTCTCCCCAAACCCTAGCCACCCTCCTCCACCACCTCTCCCGCATATGCTTTGGCGAAGCCCTACCGGAGATCTCCACCACACTACTAGGAAAAAGCTATTCAGTGGCGCACCACTATCCCCCATCAGTGGCGCACTGCTGGTGCGCCACTACTATCACGCCACTGCTAAGTTTTAGTAGTGGCGCACTACTGGTGCGCCACAACTACCCTAAGTAACAGTGGCGCACTGCGCCGTGCGCCATTGAAATGTCTGGCGGTGCGCCACTATTACTCCAAATGGGTGCGCCACTGTTGTTGAGCAGCAGTGCGCCACTACTCTCAATTGTTGGTGCGCCACTACTGCCTCCTGGGGTGCGCCACTGTTACCTCGAGCTGGTGCGCTATTGCTGGTTGTCGAGGTGCGCCACTGTTGTATCTCAGACGTGCGCCATTGCTAGTAGCTTCGGTGCGCCACTGCTACTTTCGAAGGGGATCACCGAGTAGTGCGCCACAGGTCCCAGACTAGTGCGCCACTGCTACTTAGTGGTCGTGCGCCACTCAGGGTCCACCAGTGCGCCACTGCTAGTTTTTCGTTTTTATTTTTTGCATTTCTGGCTGGTAGTTGTACAGGTTGTATAGAACAGTATAACAGCACAAATACATCACAAATACACATATAAACAACATCACAGTATATCAATACATAGTTCTTCACATTAGCCTCCATGATTCACAAGATTTCGAATATTAGACGAGTTATGGGGTAACAAAGTCGCAAATGAGCTAGTGGTTACACAAGATCGATCATCTAAAGTACAATCACATAGAAGAGAGCTAGAGTCACTACTAGCACCATCCCGATGATAGTGGTCTTCATCCGGTTCCTCCTCCGCTCCCTCCTCTCTCCCGCCAAATAGCGTGCGTATCTATCTTCGGCCTCCGCTCTAGTGGTGTACCCTTTGTAGTTGTTACCGCTAAAACGGTGAACTCTGTCTCCGACACTCCTCCCGGTCGTTGTAGACTCCGGGAACCTTGCCCTTGTACACGACATACCACGTCATATCTGCACATATATGAACAAGCCAAAGAAACATTAGTGCACGCTCATAGATGTTTGCAACGAATAAGAGCAAACTCAAAAACGATCCAAGTAGTATGAACTAAATAGAATGCCTCATACATTGTTGGTCGAAACAAATATGAACATCCCGGGATGGCGTCAGTGAGGCCAGGTAGGATGCACAAGAGATTGATATTTGTGCCATCAAACCAGGCTCACTGGCGTCACCCCGGAGTGTACAGTTGACCAAACATTCTAATCATCGGCATTTTGAGATACCAAAGCAAATGGAATGACAAGGGCCTCATACATTGTTGATCCAAACAAATATGAACATCCCGGGATGGTGTCAGCGAGGCAAGGTAGGATGCACAAGAGATTGATATTTGTGTCATCGCACCGAGGCTCGTCGAGCGTCACCCGGAGTGTACAGTTGACCAAACATTTCGTACACACATCATGGAAAACAGCCAATTCATACACACATCATGGACATAACATCATCATACCTAACAGCGTAGCTTCATACAATTTAATATAGAATTCAAACAACACGAAGCAACGAAGATAGAGTTGACAACACTCTAAGTTCTAACTATCGGTGTCCGAGCCGGATTCGCCGGTGTGGGGGTAGTGCAAACGGCAGGCGGTGTCGTCGAACACCTTGGCGATCATCTCGCCGTCCCCCTCGTACAGGAAGGTGAGCTGGCAGCCGGGCTCGAGGTGGAGGTCACGGGCGAACTTGTCCCACCCCGTGTGCAGGTACATCTTGCCCTGCCCGTCGCACAGGACCTCCACGGACCAGCGGCAGAGGTTGCAGCTAGCCTCCCGTAGCCGCAAGTGCGCCGGCTCGACGCCGTCGACGAACTCGGCGAACTTGTCCGGTAGCCTCTTGATGCCGAGTGGGTCGTCGTCGATGCGGAGGAGGAACTCGAGCAGCGTTCCTCATGCGAAGACGAGGAGGATGCAGGTGACGGTGACCGTGGGGCCCTTGCTGCTCCATCGCGGCGGCCCCTTCCCGGCCACGGGGCGCCCGAGACCGCGGCCTCGACCGCCTCGCCGGCCACCGGGACCGGCCATCCTACATGTTTACATTTTTGAACCATATTACGATCCATTCCACTAACAAAATTGGGCATGACCTATGCTAATTTATGTACATATGAGTGCCCCATTTTCGCCGAAACGGAAATGAATCAACATTTCGGCGATAATGGGCAACTCTGTCGATCCTCGCACAAGAATATGTCACCCTATACACCAGCTGAGCACCATGGCACATGTACAATTGTTCCTCATATACACCAGCTGAGCACCATGGCACATGCACAAGAATATGACACCATATACACCAGCAGCATCAACAGCAAGCAGCAGCAGCTAGCAGCAGCAGCTGCTAGGAGCATGCATCAACAGCAAGCAGCAGGAAGCTAGCAGCAGCAGCTAGCAGCATGCATCAACAGCTAGCAGCAGCAACTAGCTAGCAACATGCATCAACAACAAGCAGCAGCTAGCATCTAGCAGCATGCTCACCATGAGTCGCGTGGAGTCACTGAGAGGCGAGATGTTGCTCCGGGTCGAGGAAGATATGGCAGCGACGGTCGAGTGCTCGAAGTTCCGGGGCCGTGAAAGAATGACAATATGGTAAGAAAATGAATGACAATATGGTAAGTTCCAGGGCTGTGAAAGAATGACAATATGGCAGCTACCTGTCTGCAAGTGCGGCAGCGGTCCTCTGCGGCGGCGTCAGCGGTCGAGGGCGGCGCGGCGTGCTTTTCCAGCTGCTGCTCCAAGGTGTGCGTGGAGGTCAGGGCGGCGCGGCGTGCAACAACAAGTGTTGTAAACATCAAAATAAACACTGTGAGCATCAACCCTTCACTCTGATCCCAAATTATATGCATTTGAATGGAAAATAGTAACAAATCAGTATAAAATGTGAACTTCAAGAACCTAGCAGCAGCAGTAATCAACCTAGCAACCTAGCAGCAGCAAGCAAAAAATACCCAATTTTACAGCCCTAGAGCAGCAGCAAGCAAAATATACCCAATTTTACAGCCCTAGCAGCAGCAGCAAGCAAGCAAGCAACCTAGCAGCAGCAAGCAAACAACCTAGCAAGCACATAGCAGCAGCAAGCTAGGACTCTTGTCTCACATACAGCCAAAGCAGATTTAAATTTTCAGTCCAACAACTTAACTCACAAATAGCCAGAGCAGTAGGCTAAAATGATCAACTATCTAATGCATACATAGTACAACAGAATTTCATTGAAGATAGAGTCGGCAATATCAGATACATAATAGTCAGTAGCTTAAAATCACTAGATATCTACTAGAGCAGCCAAATACGGACACGTAACTAGATATGAACAAGCCCACATTCAAGTATGGTTTCACCTTTTCCTCATATTTTCTTATAGTGGAATACAAGTTCAATAATCATTAGCTATTCAGGATTTTCGTAATGTAATGTTATTTATTACACAACAGAGTCATATATTCACTCAATACTGCTTGATATATCAATGTAAAATACCTTAAACGAGAGAAATATATTGACCATCTTTCTCCTCATCTTGAATTTTTGGGTAAATTGGTTGGTGCATTCAAATTTTTCAGCTGCTAAACCTACTACATATTTACCATGAAGTTCTTTGATCAGCCAAATTTTCAAATCACTAAACCTACTGTCAATATAGTGCCATGCTTCTTCTTCATTACTAATTCTTTTGCAGTTAAATCAGCAGTAGTATGTTGTAAGGGAAAACCATAGACTTCCCAAAATAGCACACTACTAGGAAAAAGCTATTCAGTGGCGCACCACTATCCCCCATCAGTGGCGCACTGCTGGTGCGCCACTACTATCACGCCACTGCTAAGTTTTAGTAGTGGCGCACTACTGGTGCGCCCCAACTACCCTAAGTAACAGTGGCGCACTGCGCGCGTGCGCCATTGATAGGTACACTGGTGCGCCACTACTACTCCAAAGGGGTGCGCCATCGTTGTTCAGCAGCGGTGCCCCACTACCGTCTGCTCTGTCGGTGCGCCACCGCTGCCTCCTTGGGTGCGCCATCGTTACGGCGAGATGGTGCGCCATTGCTGCTTGTTTAGGTGCGCCACCGTGGCATCTCGGACGTGCGCCACTGCTGCGGCAGCTTTGGTGCGCCACTACTAGTAGTTCATTTTCATTTTTTGTATTTCGGCATGTATTTGTACAGGTTGTATAGCACAAGTATAACAGACACGGATACAGAATATATAACACATATATACAACATCACAGTATACCAATACATAGTTCTTCACATTAGCCTCCATGATTCACAAGATTTCAAATATTAGACAAGTGTTACGGTGTTACAAGTCAAATGAGATAGTGGTTACACAAGGTCGATCATCTAAACTAGCATCACATAGAAGAGAGCTAGAGTCACTACTAGCACCGTCCCGATGAAAGTGGTCTTCATCCGGTTCCTCCTCCGCTCCGTCCTCTCTCCCGCCAGATAGCGTGCGTATCTGTCTTCGGCCTCCGCTCTAGTGGTGTACCCTTTGTAAGCTGTTACCGCTAAAACGGTGAACCTGTCTCCGACACTCCTCCCAGTCGTTGTAGACTCCGGGAACATTGCCCTTGTACACGACATACCACGTCATATCTGCGTACATATGCACAAGCCAAAGAAACATTAGTGCACACGCTCATAGATGTTTGCAACGAATAAGAGCAAACTCAAAAACGATCCAAGTAGTATGAACTAAAAGGCATGCCTCATACATTGTTGGTCGGAACAAATATGAACATCCCGGGATGGCGTCGGTGAGGCCGGGTAGGATGCACAAGAGATTGATATTTGTGCCATCACACCAGGCTCACCGGCGTCACCCGGAGTGTACGATTGACCAAACATTCTAATCATTGGCACTAAAATGGAAGAAAGGCCAATGCGGTTAAGAAGTGCCAACTCAAATAAGAGACAAGTAGCTATTATGAACTAAATGGAATGCCTCATATTTTGTTGGTCGGAACAAATATTAACATTTAGAGAAGGGGTAAGTGAAACCAAGTAGGATGCACAAGAGATTGATACTTGTGTCATCGCACCGAGTTCACTAGCCCCTCCCCCAAGTGTACAAGTGACCAAACATTCTAATCATCGGCATTTTAAAATACGAAAGCAAATGGAAGAATGACAAGGGCCTCATACTTTGTTGATCGAAACAAATATGAACATCCCGGGATGGCGTTAGTGAGGCCAGGTAGGATGCACAAGAGATTGATATTTGTGCCATCACACCAGGCTCACTAGCGACACCCCGGAGTGTACAGATTGACCGAACATTCTAATCATCGGCCAAATGCAATTAAGAAGTGCCAACTCAAACAAGAGATAAGTAGCTACTATGAACTAAATGGAATGCCTCATACATTGTTGGTCAAAACAAATTTTAACATTCCGGGATGGAGTGAGCGAGGCCAGGTAGGATGCACAAGACATGGATATTTGTGCCATCACACCAGGCTCGCTCGCTCCACCCCCAAGTGTACAAGTGACCAACCATTCTAATCATCGGCATATGCAAACAAAATTAACGACCAAATCAAGTGCGGAAAACGACGAGCCATATATATAAGTTCACAAACATAGCCGAACTAGTAATTAATAGCAAGTAAAGTGCTGGATAAAGTTTATTACAACGAAGCTCGTCTTTAGTTCACAACTACATAACTAGGCTCGCACATCAAGACTTTCTCGGAGCGTGGATAAAACCGCCGCCTTTCTTCAAGCACATCCATGAGCGGTAGTCGTCACCCTGCATTTGGAGCTTTCTGTCTATGTCACTGTTTGACGGCTGATAGCCGGCGAAGAACTCCCCCACGCTTCTAATGACATCTTGATGGATGATTTCACAAAACTCTACTTGGATGCGGAAGAAGTCTTGCTTGATGCCGTCGTCAGGGACCCGCGCCAATTTATTGGCCCAGTCTCTGAGATGCTCAGGTAGCGTAAGCTCGCTGCTGGTCCCGTATGAACTTATCCATGTGATAGAGGGCGTAGTAGGCATCCTTGTTACTAGAAGGCGGCTTCTTGACGCAGGGAAACTTTGTTTGGTGCTTGAACACATGCTTCCCGTACCTAACATTTGGCCTCTGCATGTTGCCTTTCATTTTGACGTAGCCATTGAGAGCATCATCAAGTACGGCCTTGACATTCGTGTAGTCCGTGGTTGACTTACCGTCCGCATTGAGGTATGTGGCCACGGAATGCTTCGGGGTTATGGAGATGAGTGTGCAGGTTTTGTCTCTGCGTAGAACACATAATGTTTAAGAACATGACGATTGAAATCTAAAAAAATCACGAGTTAAGACCGGTACGGTGAGGGGGTGACTTACTCGGGAAATACAGGCGGGAGGATGTTACACTTCTTCTGGTTCGCTAGAAAGAAGTCTTTGAGGTATCCACTCGCGACTGCCCGGTCTCCGGCGGTGGCCAAGTGGACGGCACGCATGTAGAAGGGGTCGGCTATCGCGATGTCCGGGATCTTGTTTCTAATGATCCGCATCGCCTTGCTGAGAGAGTATAGGCGAATGAAGGTGTAGTGCAGCGGATAAGCGTTCAGCATGGCGAAGATGTCATCATACCGCAGGAAGATATTCTCCGCGAAGCCACTATCGACAAAGCCATGGCCCGAGGGCACCTTGGCAACATACACTGGGTATCCATTATCTTTCTCCACGAGACGCCGCTCCTCCATAAACATAACACCGTCAACCGAGAGATCGCATAGGACCGGGTGCAGCATCGTACAATCTTTGAATTAGCATCCGCTCACCCGACACATGCACCCTCGCCTCTATATTCTTGGGCACTCGGTGGCCCGTCCCGAGCACGGATAGGTAACGGCTGGGTCGGCGGACTTGTCATCGTTCTTCTTTCTTTTCCGTCCCTTCGGCTTCATTTTCACTGGGACTGCATTCTCCTCTTCGCAAGCCTTCTTCGGTGTGTTAGGACTGATAACACTTCTCACCTCGGCTATCGGCTGAGTCTCGGTGAAATCGGCAGGTTGGAGGCGTCTCTCGAGAACGAGAATAGGCACCGCTTGTTGCAATAGGTTTTCCCTCGGCGGCAGCTTGAGAGGGTTGGCTACTGAGATCGTAGTCCATCACCCCAAAATCGAAGTTGCGGTCCGGGTTGGCGAACGTCTCGTCCTCGTCCGGACCATCGTTCGGATCCTGTGCCATCTGCATGTCCACATCGGCCGATTGCGGCACCGTTGGGGTGGTCTTGCCATGGCTTGGCACCGGCACGGTCGGGGGTGCTGTACGTGGGGTGGTGTCCCTCGCCCCCAAACGAATGTGGCTCTTTGGCCAAACCATGGACCAATTGAAGCAATGCTGGAGGGTAAGGACCTCATCTTCGTCGGCACCATGGGGTTGAAAGGGAGGTAGCACGTCGTCGTAGCCGCTAAGCACCCGAACCAGTTGAATCCTATACACGTCGGGTTGCATGGGTGTACCGTGTAACTGACGGTTGCTCGGTTGAACGATTTTGGCCTTGGCAACATCGATCAACTCGCCGTTCACAAACTGCAAGGAGAGTGCATGGGACGTCGACGGCGGAGCTCTGCGGAAAACATGTAGGGCGTTAGGGATGGCTAGCTAGTCAAAGGCAAGGATATATATGGAAGTCATTGGCCAAGGGTTGGTTACCGTGATGGCGTCCAGCTCGGCTAAGGTCGAGGCACCGCCGGCGGCGGCGTGCAACTGATGGAGTGGCCGCTTGTTGGCGCGGTGCCGGGCGGCGTATTATCCGCAGCGACGGGTGCATTGAGCTGAAGTAATGGCGCCGCGAGAGACACCAAGGTTGGCGCCGCGGGAGCCACCACGGTTGGCGCCGCGGGAGCCACCAAGGTTGGCGCCGCCGGAGCCACCAATGTTGGCGCCGCCGGAGACACCATTGTTGCCGCCTGCGGACTCATCGATGGCTCCACGCTGTGGGAGTTGCTGCCCGTGAAACTGGGAACCAGGGGAGGCCCCTTTTTTCCTCCCTCATACCACGCGTCCAGACCGGCAACCAAGGTAGGGATGAGGGAGCTAAGTGTCGTGCCCACTTGGTCCTCCACTTGCTGTCTTTGCGTCCTCTGTTGGGTCTCCACGATTTGTTGCACTTGTTGCCGCACTTGCTCCTCGACCAATGTCGGGATCTGCGCAACTTGTGCCTTGAGCTGTGCGACCTCCTTCTCATCGATGGTGGCCTTTCTCTCCTTTTTCCCCGACTTATAGTATTCCGACCATTTCATAGAGCATCCTTCGCCGACCACACGACCAGCCGACGTCGGCTTACTCAATGGATCCTTCTTCTTGTGGGCATTCAACGCCCTATTTAAAGGGTTGTCCCAAGGGGCACACTTGCGAGGAGCTCGTGGACCCCGCGCCGCTACTAGCTTCCTTTTCACTTTCCGTAGCGATCTCCTTAGCCTACGGGAGGAACATGCATGAACCATTTAGAAATTTGGATTCATCAATAAGAATGCAACCATAAAGGAGCTAATTAAGCGGGTGCATTCCTTACCGAAGAGCCTCAAACTCCTTAACATCCGGAGTGGTGGTGAGCTCCTTTGTTTTCGGGTCAATACGGTACCGGGCCGGAGAAAGTTCCTGGTTTGCTTGTTTGTGTATTGCGGGAGGAGGGGCTCGAGGCCGTTCTTCACACGCTCCTCATCCGCGGCGTCCCATTTCGGTTGCGCCACCCTAAAACCGCCGGGACCAAGTTTGTGGGTGCCTAAGTTCAGCTTTCGCATGTCCTTCCCCC